>NC_134571.1:61061646-61286646 GCF_050947875.1 Dermacentor variabilis | reverse complement strand
GAAAAGGAGGTAACGACTGACAGGACCGGGCAGTATTGTAACGCTATGGGTGGATTTAGCCTTGCTTCAAAAATAAATCCGGCAATTGGCCTGCTTGAGCGCTTAGTATATATACCTAGACTGTGCTGTCAGCCTCTACTATTCATCAGCTACACTAGTGGCCTCCAATAAATTTAGAAACAGAAGCGACACCTGAATAACCTCAGAAGCTTTGCAAGAAAAACAGCTTCTTTAAGCACGCCAAGCAAACTTTTGCTTGAACAGCGGGACAAATAGGCTAGACGAAACGATCTGTCATTCAGAAAGGCCCTTGCGTCAATTAGTTGCGCACGCGCTGTCCGTATGTAACGAAAGTGAGCCTGCGCCAGCAACATCTTACTTCCAGACAACGGACAAGCACACGAATCCATCACACGCTGTGATCCGCGCGATCACAAGAGCACTGGCTGCTCCCGCACTCGAAAGGAGTCTTCTAAGGTGCACAGTAGCCATGTAGGCAGACGGAGGTTAATATAGAGAAACCTGGGTGGCATAGTAGCCAAATCGAAAAAGGACGTTGAAATGGCGGCAGCATGGAATCTAGACTTGGGCAGTGGACCACCTTTGCGCCAGTCATAAGAGAGCGAAGGCAACATCTGTGGCTGCTATACAACAGCACTGTCACGTGGGCAGCACAGCCGAAACTAAAGAGGAAAAAAGAACGATGGAAAACAATCAGAGCAGAACGGCGTCGATACATTAGGCTGGCTACGTGGGTCAGCGGTTGTGTAAACACAAGGACAACGCCACCGTCGGGAAGAAAAGTAACCTCGAGGAACCGTTGGATACGGCTGCCTTCATCAGCGTTGTTTATGACAATGACGAATTAAATATTAAAGAAAAGTGCGTTATCTGGCTGGCCGTCTTCCTTGAATTCCCTTGCCGATGATCAAACATGTGGGCACCGAACTCTGAAACTCGAGACAAAATTAGTCCCATCCCCGGAGGCCACGTATTTAATGAGCTCCAGTGGTATTTAAGCCAGTGCCTTGAGGAAAGAATGGCGGTGGTGCTGAATGTAAAGAATTTTGAGAACGGCAGCCCAGAAACAGATCTCATGAAACATAACGCTGAGAGCGCATGCTTTTCATCTTACATCTTCTCGGGCTATTAAATATTTCATTTATTTCATCTCTTCTTGCGTTTTTTGTCCCCGCGATTTTTCATTCTGCTCATACAGTATTCTATTTCAATAAAACTACTGCAGTTGCAGATTGAGGCGATAGTTAGTTTGATACTTCGAGAAAGGCAGTGTTGAACACTGGGGCAGACAGTTGGGCAGAAAACATGGGCACGAGTGTGCACTTTTCCCCCATTTTAGTGGAGTCTACCTCAAATACGACGAACTAGAACCTGAGTGGGACATCATTATTGAGAAGACCAACTTTACACTTGCCTATATGACAGAAAAAGCACACGATATCCAATTTTAATCTCGTAGAATAGTGTATTTCAATACCAGTAGTGCTCAACCTTGGCGAGGCCAGGCGATCTCTCTCAATGCCAGCCGAAGTTTGAACTTTTTTTCTTCGTTTTCGGAGTTCCCGTGATTTTCACCTCATATATAGAACTGATCCTCTATTACAGCAAAATCGTTATTAGCGATTATGTGCGAAGTGACTGCTCAACAAATACAAGTCAAATATATTTAGAAATAGTAACACTTCTGCACAAGGCCTACAATTCTCATGGTCTGATTAAACCGGAGCCAACAGAGAACCTTTAAACGGGCTGCAGGAACGGACAGCTCGTAGCCAGATATGATACTAATTCCATGCTTTTTCATTCGCCGACGCCTCTAGCTCGCCGGCACAACCACAGAGACTTTATCGATAACATACCGATAACAGCGAAATCTCTTCCACCTTAGAATAAAAACAAAAATTTAATAAATGTACATTGCAGCGGAAACGCGGTCCGCTGCGTTTTGCGTTTATAGTTCGTTGGATCCTCGAAAATTAAAAAAATATGGTCGCATAAGGAAGATAAGGCGACGAACTGAATAAATCTCCAATGCCACTCCCTCTCACCGATGTAGACTTAAATATCGATAAATTATTACCATTACCCACACGAATAACAATTGGCTGTCAGTTTCTTTGTTTCGGTGGGTGTTTTAGTCCGCATGCTTTTGTTAAAGTAGCGCTAGTTATACTTGCACCGAGAATAAGAATCGTTTCACTAGCGCAGAACATTACTGCTTTCAACCATCTTGCAATTTATTACAAGCGGCTTCTCCTGGGTAAAGCGTAGCTCTGAATATGTTATTAGATCATCTCAGGGGGCTCAGGGGGCTTATTCGCAAAGGTACTTGTGCCGCTAGGAGCGCACAAGAGCCGGTCTAAGAGAGCGTGCCGCATTCGCGCTTCCCTCTCTTTAGCCCTTCACGCGCACATAACTGCCAGCCATATATATAGAAAAACGACAGAACTGTTATCCCTAGCGCGCAATAAAACAGGAGGGGCGCCCTGAAAATTTCACACGCGCTGTTAGTCAGCCGTCGTGACGTCGCCGCAGGACACATTGGCTTGTATTTATCCACCTCATGAACCGGAATTACGTAGTCATTCCTCAACATTTTTTGTGATATATAACTAAAACATAATACCAATGCTGACAATAATGACACTTATTATTCGCTTCGCTCGACGTAAACTTAGGAATGTTCTTTATATTGTGTCTTCTTGTTGACTAGGTTTAGTATTTGCGACGTTGGCACCATCTCCCCGAAGTTGCGAGATGTAATGCGTCTTTCCGTGGTGAAAAAAAATTACAGGATGAAAAAAATTAAAGAAACCGAGAGAAAAAAACCGGACATCCAACCATACCAAAAATTATATGCGTTTTTTTTTTACCGTCCGTTTAAAAAGTGAACGATTCGAAAGAAAGCGATCGGCACTTAGCAAGCTGAAGGAATACGTGAATCCTGCCTATGCTATTCGCTTGTACGAAAGGCGTGGCGTGGGGCCGTGGAACTCACTCCTGACACTCTACTTACAGGCAGCGTCGACGCGTCATTGCAGGTGCTGAGCAAGTGCCATACTGCTGCGTGATCACACGAGAAGCCAAAAGAGCGAAACAAACGCGATAGAACAAGACGGAGAGCGAAGCATGACGCTAGAACAGAAGCAGAAGAAAGAACAACGGTAAATCTAAAGATACCTCGACTCCTGCCGCCCCAGCGTCGAACATAAAAGCATGCTTTCCACGTCTGGGCACAGCCTTCCCAGCTGCTGATGCTGCTCCCGCCTTGAGCACGCTCGGGTCCTGCTGATCGGTTTCCTGTGTCACGCTACCGTAGCGTTCATCAGGCGTGCGCGGTGGAACCCGGTTAATTGCCGACCCGCCGCCAAGCCGAATGGAATCGTTCGGGCATGCATGCAGCAAAGTGGCACGCGCAAGCTGTAGAGCAGGGTACCGCTTTCTGCCTCTGAGTTAGAGTAGCACAGAACTCCAGAGCAAGCCCATGATTGCTGCTTTGCCGGGAGTTGCAGAAGTTAGTTTTCAGGGGAAGAGCATCGGAGGTTCATTGGGGAGGGAGTACGGTGAGCCTGAGTCTATGGGCACGGCGGCCGACGAGCTGGTGGAGAACGGGACTAGTGACGGTGAAATGGCCGCGAGTAACTGTTCCGTGGAGCAGTAGCGTCGGTTTTGAGCGGTTGCTGGCCACAGGAGGCTGAAAACGACGCGGGATCAGTCCGGAATGGTGAAATAAAAAGTCCCAGGTGTCCTTAGCTATCGCCTAGGATACGCGAAGGCGGAAGTATTGTAATGCCTACTGTAATTCACCTTAATCCACTTTAATTTACCGTAATCCACCCTAATACACATTAATCTCCTTAATACACCTTTATCTTCCTTACTCCACCTTAGTTCACCCTAATCCACCATAATCGAATCACTAATCAATATGCTAATAATTAATCATCACTTATACACGGCTGGACATGCTTTCGTCCGCTTCTGGCCTTCCTTGTGTCAGGTGATCTTTTTGTACCTAGCCACGCAACCTTGAAACATAGACGTCTAAGGATTTCGCCTTAATAATCATAAGTCGATCGTGGAAGTGAAGCGATATGCGGTTGCAGCAATAGCGGACAATACGAACGATTCGACGGCAGGTAAAGCAAATTGGTTAATCATCTGCAGTTCGCCATTCAACAGGGTTTCGATTGCCTGGAGGGTACCACTGGCTAGGCGAACGATAAGGTCCATCAGAGAGTTAGGAAGTTGAAATAGACCAGACGAAATGAACTTCGAGATTGTGGAGTTCATGGCGGACTATTGCTTGAACAAGTGGCACCGCGGGCAAGCTGTTCGGATCACTGACGCGTGGACAACGGGTGGCAGGTGACATTGCTTCAATTTAGCGCCGATCAATTCGTGTCACGTCTTCTGAAGTCGATGGTCGCTGAATCCTACTGTTCTCGCATGAGGAGGTCGCAGCTGCGTTGGGCAAGCGGGCAAACGGCGTTGATATGCGGCGGCTCTTTGCCTGCTCAAAGTGTTGGAACTCCTTAATAATTTTGCCGAATGTCGCACAATCTTTACACATTAGCATATTGAAAGCATGGACAGCGATGCTCTTCAACACATGCCCAACTTTTGTACCACTCGCTCATGTCACTGTCAGTCTTGCGGCACAGAGCAAGCTCGTTCTCGATTTAAGCGATGTATGATTCCGTGGACGTTTGCGCACGAATCACCAGGTCTTTTTTTTAGCGGCGTTCTTCCGCCCGAACCGACAGCCAAACAAGTCCTTCAGCTACTGTTTACACGTTTCCCAGTCCGTAAGCTCATCTGCGTGGTTGTCAAACCCCACCATCGCCGCGCCTTGCAAGTGGAACATCAGATTTGCCAACATTACGGTTTGCATCTGCTGTGGGTACTCACACACTCATACATGACAATCTAGTCTTCCACATCGACGTTATCGGTGCCGAAGAACGCTCCTGGATATTTCGAATATGCGAAGACAACGGTTGGAGTTGTTTCTGCTGACGCAAGCCCCGCTTCCTCCGTCATGATGTTAATACCGAGGCGTTGACCGCTGCGGAGCTCCGTGGTCTCTTGGGAGTACCCCGCACCTCGACCAAAATGTCACCGTGTAGAATCAGTGAAGTGTAGGCGTATTTACAGGGCATACACAAGTTGCAGCAACACTGCGTACGCAAGGTGGCTGCCCGAACCAGCCGCACGCTCTTCTCGCAAAATCGTCGTCTTTGTTCATAATCATACTATGCCCTGCTGTTCCATAACAATATAGGCAGCCTAGAACTGCCCTCGTCCTCAGTTTCCTATATTTTCCTAGCTCCCCATTCCTAAAGCTGGAAGACCACTAGCACGCTGCCAGCCGCAGTGCGACGATAGCAACGTCGGGAACAATCCCAGAAAAAATTAAGCAAAAGCGAAAGGAATGTGGTAGTACAGATTTGCTGTCATAGAAGCAATAGCGACCAAGACCCGATGTTGCCTCCCTTGGCGCAAACTGCGGCCCTGGAGACATGTTTCTGTCCCGCTAAAAGAAAGTGAACCTTGCGAACGCTCCTTTAAATCCGCTTTAGTAACATTTCCAAAGAGACCGTACTTCGAAAACGGTTTGATTCGGGCATGAATTGGTGTGATGCCTATGTGAACATACGGAATCCGCGTACTTTTGTCCTATTGCCTCATTTTTTTCCTTCCTCTGCCACTTGTACGTTTTTAAAAAACTAATTCCTAAAGTGTAGGCGGGAACCTTGGCCCTACCGCTGGCGTCATATTGACCCATTTCACTTCATTGCTTTAGGAGTTGTGTGCTACACGTTGTCTTTACTCAACGCAAGCGATTTACGATGCACATGATATTGGAATGGGCGTTGGGGATGCGTAACAAAGAAAAAAATCACTGACGCTGAAAAAACCATAACACAAAGAAAACGTCTAGGTGATCAGGACACAAAAGTAAGCAGGCCGTTTTCATGCAAACGCTGCATTAAAAAATGACTCACTTACAATAATCGAAGCCATGCGGAAGCGCAAGCTCTGAAGGATAAGCAAAGCATTTTTTTGTTTTTTAATCATAGGTGCGCATTCATATAGCTTCATTACGTAAGATCACTTTGTGGCTAATACCCGATAATGATGGTGGAAATAGTTACATAACAGTCAACGTTCTGATATACTGTAGATAGCTTTTCTTTCTTTACATAGGATAAATCTTGCAGATCTGTCTTCCTTTTTCATGTGCGCGTTCATGACAGTAAGCTAAACGTTAGTACCTGGCAGATTTGTGAGATTTTAGTGCCTTTGGTTATCATAAAGGATGCAGCAAATAGACTGAACATTCTAGATGTCGTCAGGAGAATACTTCAATTTATTTGCAAGCATGCTCCGACATCCACTGCATGGCTTATGCAGTCTGATTCTCCTGTACTATCCTCACAAAATCGGCGTAATGTTGGGGCACTACTGCTCTCTTAGAGTGGATTTACTAATGTTATTTAACCCCCTTGTCGACAGAAAGGCACGTGAACACACAGACACGACGCTACACGTGCGTAATGTGTAATCCTCATGTGTACACGCTACATCAGTGCTTCAAGGTACCATACTGACAAGCCCGCATTGCAACACTAGCGAATTCACTATTTTTTTATTCATAATAACTTTAGAGAGTTCTCATGGGGCATTGTGTAAGGAGGGTAGTACAGTAAATAGATACACAAAGATGAAGATATATTAACACGCTTGACAAGATAAAATAGCGATTAGAGCAGTAAACTGATATTGAACACAATAACTGAAGAACGTACGCAGAGAAACAAGTGAGTGACAACCGTAATTAAATCTGCAACAAAAAAGACGGCAACAACGAAACAAATATGCGAAAGATAACCCAAAGGAAGCAGTACTAGGGAGAATAAAAACGAATCCCAAAAGATTGCTTTTACGCAAAAAAGACGACCCCATAGGCAAGAATAATAGTGAATGAGGCAAATGCGAAACGTTAGGTTTTAGAACATACATATTTTTTAGCACAATCACAAAACTCTTTGTGGTCTCACTTTGATACCAGATTATCTTGAGCTTAATTCATCAACCGGATAGCACATACAAGATCCGATAAGTTAACGGCGTCAGGATAGCCACCCACGCGTGCTTGGCTTAAGTTGTTATGCAAGCTCGAGGATTCGCCAGAGAGCGAATCCTGAAGCTGCACATAATAATAGCTAATGCGGCTTTCCAATGGCAAAAAAAAAACACTTACGAACGAAACCATTTATGAATATGGTGGCTGCTTTTATTTATTCAAGGTTCGTGACCTTCCTTTAGGAAATACCCCCGTGTCTCACATGTGCGGAAGTTCC
Source organism: Dermacentor variabilis (assembly GCF_050947875.1). Classification (NCBI taxonomy): domain Eukaryota; kingdom Metazoa; phylum Arthropoda; class Arachnida; order Ixodida; family Ixodidae; genus Dermacentor; species Dermacentor variabilis. The sequence continues at coordinate 61,279,258 of NC_134571.1, read as the reverse complement.
AACGTGCTCTGGTTGCTTCTCCTTCCTCTATCCCTCTGTCGATTCCCATATAATTTCGCTCAGCCTCTGTGATAAACAGTAAGCTTGTGCCGAACACAACGCCGTGCGACACTTGTTTTCCAAACCAGTACAGCATTTCTTCACAGCGTAGGTACTATGTGAGAAGGCAGCATAGTCATAGAAAAATGGGAGATATGGGTGACTTCAATGCCTTTTGTGTTATTTGAATGCCGAGACGGCGTCGCGAATTTTCTTCATATTTGCTGGAGAGCCCCGATGTTCGCTGCAAAATCGACTTCAGGGGTGAATGAGTCAATGAAATGCAAATTATAAGAAACATGTTTCAGTCTGGCATTACGATCGTAAAGGACTGCACTCACAAACGAAATTGTGTAATTGTAAAAGTAAGTATCACGATGAAAAAAGAGTCTAAGCAAGCCTTTACAATGCATTTATTTTGTCACCTCTGCTTGCTATATCTCGCTTCGCTTTTGGCGTTAACAAAGTATCGATACAAAAGCTGTCAAGTCCACTAAGTTACTGGAAAGAGTGATCATTGCTATAGGAGTGACGATACAGTGGGACATATTAAAATACTGAAATCGGGCAATAACTGCTTGAAATTGCGGTCAAAAGAGACTGGACAAAATAACATCATATCTATTCCCCGAAATGTTAACCATAGATAGTAAGAGTTCAAGTAAGGAAAAATATTCAACACAGGCTGGAAAGGTGACAGCGAACGACGCGTGCCCGTTTCGGCTTCATTCGAACAAACTTCCAATTTTCGCGTAACCTTTTGCTGACCTTCCCTCAGCAAAAAAAAAAAAATGCCGTATGGAGAATCGGGCGCTTGATAAAGCTCTTTCACAGGATACGCACTACATTGAGCTAAATCGGCCAGTCAAAGGGTAAGAACGCCAGAACCCTAGTCACGCTGGCAACCTACTGATCAGTAGGAAAGGCGCATTGCAGCTGCTCATTGCCGTTGTAAACGAATGAACAAGAAACCAACTAACTAATTGACCGATCGACCGACCGACCGACCGACCGACCGACCCACCGACTCACTCACTCACTCACTCACTCACTCACTCACTCACTCACTCACTCACTCACTCACTCACTCACTCACTCACTCACTCACTCACTCACTCACTCACTCACTCACTCACTCACTCACTCACTCACTCACTCACTCACTCACTCACTCACTGCAACATCCGATTCACGCAATTACTTACGAAATCCTAAAGGGAGAGGAGATACGTATGACCCTGCCTCAATGAGTGCCGCGGCCGAGGAGTAATCGAGCTGTGCCTCGTACATAGCGAGGCGACAGGCGTAGTGTGAAGCGGTAACAGGTTCCAGAAGACTCAGTTTATCGACCGTTGCTAAACGTTTGCCTTTGGGACAGCAGCGGAAGGTGCAGCCGTTCGAGGGAGAGCTTCACAAACAGGGCAGCCCTGACGACCTGGGGCGGAACACGCGAGGATCCTTGCTGCCCCGAACTCCGGCGTTACCGTAACACTAGCTCGTTTCATGTAACATTCGGTAGGCAGCCTGGCGTATTGCCATAACTGTGGAAAGAGCGAAATAATGCCGTTGGTGATCTCCGGCGTGCACTGTCGGCTTGTGCCGTGCACTGATGAAGGATCGCTTCGCAAAATATATCAAGAGTTCCACGTGTCTGTAGCTGATGAAGAACACAGTGTCTATATTATGTAGTCTACTTCGCCTTCACAGATCGTTAAACTTGTGTCTTAGGCCTTGCGCACACTCAAGAGACAATACTTGACGAAGAATAGAAAACCATAAGTTTAGAGACAGTCTTTACAAACGAACTCTATGCCTGGCAGAGAAATTGCGAGGTATAGAGCAATAGTGATTATCAGCGCAAGCAATAAATACCGCCAAGAAGAAAAACATGGAGTAAAAACAAGGGCGGGAGGAAAACCAAAGGAAAACCCGTATACTGTCGAGACTTGACAAACACGTTGTAGAAGCCTCGCCGCGTAATAAAAGAAAAAGTGACTCAGTCAAAAATACACAAAAATCAAACATACGATAAAATACACAATAAATAAAATAACAAAAATAAAAGGAAGTAAGAGATCTGCGTGGTTGACTTCTCGCTCCACACATACTGGAACGACGGCGTGTTTACAGAGCCAGCAGAGCGCGATATTTAGGGCGGGAGGAGCACACGAAAGGACCGCGAAACCCAACGAGTTCCTGCTCTGAGAAATCGACAGGCCGCACTAGCTCAAAACGATAAGGGACAAGAAAGGCACCATCGAAACGCCGACCAGGATATTTACTACGAATTGAAAGAGAGGAATATCGGCTAACGGCCGGAAAGCGGAGCGCTTTCCAGCCTTACAAAGGCAGGCGATAATTGTACAAGAAGTGTAAAAAGAGGAAGACGTAAGCGCTCGGCAGGAAGCTGTAGCCGGAGGTTGTAGTTCCTCGGAAAGCGAAGACTCGACGCATTAGCAAAGCGAGACGATCGGCGCACTTCACGAAACCAGAGAAACGTCGATTATTCTTCTCTACGTTTCCTGTCGAAAATGAAGTCACTTTCAACCGCGAACATTCGAAGCGCAGAAGAAGCGCAAGAAGCACAAGGAAAGACAAGCAGAGAAACGAATCAAGAAAATGCGAGTTTTTTTTTTCTTTTTCGGGAAGACGTGCACTGGGCGCCTCCGTTTTGCCGGAGACGCGATATGAATCTTGCTCAGTGACCTAGCTCAACGGAATGGCATCGCTCATTCTCGTCGTATATTTTTCGCTGAAGCTCGTGGCAACGCTGCTGTCCGGAGACATTATCCGTCGTGCCTGCAACGAAGAGAATGAGACACTGTAATCCAGCTGGGCGCAGCGGGGACATCACTCATACGGATGCTCAATATCGAGAGACATATGCGCGCAGCAAAGCTGATGCGCTTGATCAATCTGCGGAGCCTTTGGCTAGACGCTGTACGTCTTCTCTAATACGGATAGGCTATTCTTAAGGTCGATGCACTCAGCATATCCTTCTGTTTTCATCTATTTTGGTTCTTGCTTGAGCACCCGCATGGTTTTGGCGTCTCTAAGGCAAAGTTGCGGCCCTGGAAGCCCTCCGTGAAGAAAGGGCCGCCAGCGACCGGATTCGCTTGTATCACGAGATACGAGCAATTATTGTGGTATTTCAGGCAGATTGTGCGGGTAGCTCGGTGCGTAGAACAAAACAATGTAATAGCGTGCTAGACCAGTGCGAATCCCTGAGATAAATGTGGCTTGGGTGTATAAAGTTATTTCGAAAACGTAAAGAGTAGTGAACATGGTGTACGTGGTCGTGTATGCGAATAGGGAGGAACAGGCGCTCCTCGACAAAAAGGTCCGTTGTAGAGGAGTTGAAAACTTTGTGCGAAGCCCCATCAAATACTGAGATTGGTTATGTCGCATAATTTAACCCTGCTGAAAGGCAATGAGAGCAGCGCACACTGATCGGTGGCGAATCTTTGAAAGAAACCGCCTGATAGCCTCGACCTTTGGGTTAATTGGTTACGCATAGCAGCTCACGGTCAAGCGCGCACAAACAAGGACAGAGTGAGGAGAAGCCAACACAAGCGCTTACTTCCAACTGATCGTGTATTTACAAAATTCCATCATATGAACACTTTCCTTCGTGACGTCACAAGACCGAAATGCCGACATCAGAGGGCCATGCTCAGAAGCTTAGTTTCTTTGGACGAAAGAAACTGGGGAAAATCATGCGTTTAGATATGTGGTCAATTTTTTAATTTTAATGCAAGGGAGCGAAGACAGTTTTCCAGCCGCCGTAAGTCAGCTCCCAGTGCTTTTCTCGCGAATGTTGCAATCCTTTAAAATTAATGAACGAGATTCCAGAAGACGGTGTTTTACGGCTTTTTGATTTGAAACTAAAGCTCACTAACAATCATGTGTGCTTGTAGTACCATCCAAGGACATGCAAACCTTATCGTTCATTCCAATCGAAACTTCTTAAAAGAGCAATAGCTGGATAGTGCTTAGATAACGCGCTGCTTTCATTCCATGGCAAGAAGTTTCGAAAGGCAGCTGACACTACTCTTGTCAGCAGGGTATCCTGACAGTGCTCCAGTATATATAGCTGAGGGGAAGTTGAAGAAAGAGAAAAAAAATGCAAGATGCTTTCAAGAGGGAAATAGATTCCGCACTGTAGTTATTCCGTACATACACAATACCTCACACCGCCTAAAAAAAAAGAAAAAAGGAAATCGTAGCAATGTCAGAGTAGTGCTTTCCGCCCCTGAGAAGCTAGGAAAACTTTGTCAAATGACTAATTTTTTCGAGAAAAAGAAAGAGCCATGCACTGTCAAACATCGTGATCCTTTTGTAACGTGTGTGTCTGGCGTGGTATATGAATTTCTGTTATCGAGTTGTTCCAGCTATATCGGTCAGACTGGAAGGTGTGTGAATGGAAGACTTCTAGAAGACAGGAGGAAGGTTAGGAATTACCGTGACAGGAATCTTTCTGTGCATTGTCACGAGTTTTAAATAAAAAAGAAGCCATGTAAACATTCGTTCAACATGTGTAAGATAGTAGCCAAAAATAAGAATCAGGATGTTAGGGAGATAATTGAAACGCATTGCATTATAAAGGCGGGTGTGTCGCGTGTCAGCGCGCCTTAGGTTTTTCGGTCTTCCAAAGAAACTAAGTTTCTGAGCATCTACTCTTGATGTCGGCACTTCGGTCTAGTGACGTCATGAAGGAAAGTGTTCATATGATGCAGTTTTATATATACACGATCAATTGGAAGTAAGTGCCTTGTGTTGTCTACTCCTTACTCAGTCCTTGTTTGTGCGGGCTTGACCGTGATCTGCGACACGTGTTCGTCGCCTTCATACACTCTTAGGCAAAGTTACACCCTTTGGCTTGCCCCTTCTGCCACACAACAATAATCGTTATCTGCCTTGATGCGTTTCCTTTCTTTAACGCTGCGAGCCCGGAACTTTCTAGTAACGAACGGCACGCGCGTTATGAGAAGGGGCACTCCAAAGGGTGTAAACTGTTCTATGCTGATAACGCGCGTGCCGTTCGTTACTGGAAAGTACCGGGCTCGCAGCGTTAAAGAAAGGAAACGCATCAAGGCAGATGACGATTATTGTTGTGTGGCAGAAGGGGCAAGCCAAACGGTGTAACTTTGCCTAAGAGTGTAGGATGGTATATGTTGCGATATTCTCGGAATAAAATACACTACATGTAGTTTCCCTACACCCCCAGCTAGTCACGCCGGCAGCCTAACCTGATGGAAAGAAGTAAATGTGAAAGGCAAAGGCAGCGAGTTTCAGCCCACGCGGCAGCAGTTATCGATTCGATAGGAAGTGTCACTCCAGCTGATCGGGATGGTGTGTTATATGGTGCTTTGGAGCCTGGGCTTGATAATTAACGTTCATGAATTGAGCAAGTTAGAACAGGTCCTGGCTGGAAATTACCAAGCGCATGCTTATGAATGCAAACGGGAGCTATAGGGGCATGAACTACACAGTATCACTATCTGAAAGCGTATCATTCACTTCAATCAAAGATAGTTCCCGCACTGAATACCGTACAAATATAGAAATGCCCGCCTATGGCAAGTTATGCTGCCATTAATTAAGTGTGTGTGTGCTCTAAAGGATTTTTTTGTCAACTCATTGTTTGCACTGGCTGCATTTAACTTCGACAACTGCAACCTCAAGATGATCAAGAGGTTGTGCGTATGCTGGTGGCTAGAATGAAGGACAGACGCGTGACCCCCGTAAGGTGGTCAGAAGCTTAAGCGCAGTGATTGGTTTCTGTCAAGATGGCCAGCTGTAACACTTCTATGGCGCAGGTAGTGCTCTGGGCCTTTAGGGCTCAACATCATCTGTGCCTTTATTGTGAATATGGCGAAGATAGAAATGATGAGACAAGTGGAGCCAGATAGGCAGCAAGCTAAGAAGGACTTTATTTGCTGCTGCGTTCGGTTACTACGATTCATGCAATGTCTTCGTTATTGAACTGTGTTTGAAAATTGTCTTCAGACGTGCGTTCGACGAAGTGGGGATATAAGATTGTGCATGTGCTATACTAGAGTGACACACTGCACAAAACGAATATTTGTTTCACGTTGTGCCTGTGTTGTAAGATAATCATGCAAGGGAAGTCGCCTGTGTCGATTGGGTTTTTTGTCCCAAGCAAAGAAATCTTAAAACGGCCTTTTCGTTTTATGCTCGTAAATATGTCTTGTAGCCTTTGAAGCTACATGTGTAATACGTCACTATTGGCCTGAGAATAAACTATCGCTCGTGCACTGATCAGTGCTGGACGCATACACGCATGATGGAAGTGTATAAAGAAAGCTTATCATCTGGAACATTTTGGCACTTAGATGTTCATCGTGTGAGCCTCGCAGCCTACGCAAAGATAATCCTTAGGTGCATAGTGCAGAATATATTAAACGTCCAGACACTAGAGACGTTATTCATGCGTTACTGTGCTCAACAAATATGGCAAACAGTTGAATGTTTTTTATCCGAGGTTTCCACCTTATAGCTTTTTTAAATTAAACAACTTCATTTAGGTAAAATAACTATGTTTATTTTGAGCATAAGAAAGAAAAATTTCACTGACTAAAAGGGGCAACAGAGCGTTAAATTCTTCAAAGATTAGACTGAACAATATACAATAACTGTTTCTAGAGAACCAATGGTCCCGGCAAGAATTCTTGAAAACAAAGAAGGTTGCTTCAAAGAAGCAATTTTGGGAATGGCTAAGTGACAAGCATTTTATCTAACGACGTTATTTCTTCCCGTCACGCAAAAATTTAATATGGTCACTTTCTCGCGTCATTTTAGCGGTACTAACGACATCCATTTAATCAAAAATCTGTCCAGAGTGCCAATAAGTTGATCTTGCTGCAATTGACCATATTTCCGCGCGACACAATATCTTCCCGCGTTATGTTAAAAAATATTCACAGCACTCCACAATTTGTGTACTAAATACTTGTAGGTGTCTCTATCTACTGTAACTGAGTGTAAGATGCTAAATTCAAAATGCTAGAAATGCAAAATTCCCACACTGACTGACTGGACGAACTGGACAGACTGGACGGACAATCTGAATTGGACAGACTGACTGGACAAAACTGGACTGGACAGACTGGACTGGACAGAACTCGACAGATTGGACTAGACTGGACAGAACTGAACAAAATTGGACAGGACAGGACGGGACAGGACAGGACTGGACTGGACTGGACTGGACTGGCGGGCTTGCTGGCTGGCGGGCTGAGTGACTGTTGATTGATTGATTGATCGATTCATTCATTCATTCATTCATTCATTCATTCATTCATTCATTCATTCATTCATTCATTCATTCATTTCATTTTATTTATTTCACCACCGCGAGGATGAGATCACCAGTAGTACCCAAGCCAAGGGATAATTATCCGACATTTTTTTTTTCCTGAAGGTCCTCCTGCCGTAGTCTAGTTGACCAGCGATTGTAGGGTTCACAGTATCATGCGTATTACACTTTTGTGTCGGTAACTAGAGTTTATAGTTCATTTCGTTTTATTTCTTCTTTATTCCTTTATTCATAAATAAACAGTTACCGCGTCGGAGTGTAAGTAGGTCGGGCACAAAGAGCTTTCGATGCTATTTGCCTGGCCAACGACGGCATATATTTCGAGCTGTCCATTATTAGTGTGAGTATACTACGACTAACCAAACGAACATATATTGTAGTTTGCGTACGCTAAATGATGACCGTAACTGAACTATTATTGTGCCTGCATTTATACAGACACAGAGAGAAAAAAGAGCTTAACCAGTGTTTATCCTGTTGGTTCCATTAAACATGGGGAGCGAAAGAGGACACAGCAAGAGGATTAAAAAGAAATAAGGCAGTCAGTGTGCGCGTAGACGCGTAAGAACACTCACTAACATTGTAAAGAGCGCGTCCGTGCTGTGGGCGAGGCAACGATACAGAGACGCAGCTTTCACGCACACTAGTCTGCTCAGGAGCGGACCTTTCGTCGAGAAACAGTTTTCCCTAAGCATTTCGGTAGAACTTCCGTACAGTCGCTCGGAACGTTGAACAACTTTTGTGATTCTGTGTGACATATGATATACTTCTGTTTTTTTTTTACCGAAAAGAACTAGCCGACTCCAACTGTTGATGCCAAAATATCCTTATTTTTCATGTAGATTGAAAAACCTAAATTTTCCATGTCTTGCTGCACGTCTATATATCGCCGTATCTCACATTGTATTTCTTCTTAAATAAAGAAATGGGGTAGAATGTTCAAGCATTTCGATCCCTGCCCCCCCCCCCCCCTCCCGAGCTCAAGTCAGTCAAACTGATGTAAAAAAAAACACACAATGTTGGCTTGACGAGAGAAAATGACGTGTAGTCTAAGTGAAGGGCACGCGCAGTGTTATTTCAAATGCAGGAAAAAAGAAACGGCGCCATTGAAAGCAACAAGACTGAAAATAAAACATAGGTAGCAGATGAAGCAATATAAATTGATACAAAACCCCGTTTATGTTGGAAAAACATTCTCGCAGCGGCAAGTTTTAGGCCTGTAGAAAAGTACTCGCGACAGATCCAAGCATAGGCAAATTTTCGAAAGCAACAAGCGGGGAAGGACCCTATGATACGGATGCGAGCAGAGAGCGGCGGTGGAAGCTAAACATCACGGCAAAAGTCTCCGACTTCACATTTTTATTTCACACGGGACTCCGTGACCCTGCATCATTCAACCCAACGAGAAGGACAAAGAAATGTTCAGTTGAGAAAAATATGCTAGAGAATATTCAGTAAAAAAAAAATGTGGGGGGGAGGGTATATTTCTAAGAAAGCAAAACAACTTATAATGCCAGGAAGCGTCGCATAGTCGCTCCATTCTTCGCAGGCCCAGGGGCAGCTTCAAAACAAAATAACGTGAGATGAAGAGACAGAAAACGCTGCGGCCCATCCGGCCACCTGCATTTCTCCTAGTAAACAGAGCGGTCTGCAATCAGTCAATTTCAGCGACGAGTTCTTCAGCCAAAAGGAGCCGTGGAAGTTTCGAAAAAAAAAAGACACAGAGAAACTCCAATGAAGTGCAGGGTAAAGCTGGTTGGTTCGGTTTGGTATCACAGCGGAACTTGGGTCCTTGTTAAAGAAAAAAGAGCTCCACTTGCTCTAGCATTAAATTGTATGTGAAAATATTTTTATGTAATCCACAAAGATGAAAAGTACGTAAGCTCAGTACGCACAACAGCGCTTTAATGTGCAACGAGTTTACCTTTTGCAGTGAATATTTTCTTGTTTGGCGCGGCGGTCAGGCACGGCCTGCCCGTCCCCACCTGGGAGCGGCCCACAGTGGCTCCTCCCTCGTAAGGGGGTTTCGGAGTCGCTCTTCAGGACCTAAAGAAAGTTCATTGCCTGCCTGCCTTGTAGGAGTTGCAACATCATAGCTTGTAAAACAACCGCGAGATGCCAGTGTTATACTCTACATAACATGCGTGCTAGGGTACATGTTTGGAAATTTGTTATGCTGTACTTTTGTTATCTCTATTGGCTTCTTTATCGCCTGATTTAAACTATCGGGCCATATGGCATGTATTCATGCCATCTGAGCCGATATGGACTTGAACTATGCGTGCTGCACTTGTGCTGTGGAAGCCTTGCTCCATTTGTATTTCTTAGTGCTTGTAACTACCTGCGTAGTTAAACTGTTGTATCCGAGTGGATACGGAGAAGCCGCAGCCCAAAATGTGAATTCAGCCTGCTATCCCTGAATAAGAGACACGACAGAAAGGGCGTCAACGACAGTTGTAGGTGTTCGGTCACTCGCTTACGGCATATAGTTACGCAACAGCAAAACGATTTACCCGCGAAGTGGACGGACAAATTATTTTCTGGCAATATTGGTTGAAAGAGGAAAGCTACAGAAAGGGCAGATCGCAAGAAAGGCCATAAACTATGTTAGCAAGAATGTAGCTGCAAATTACCTCACTTCTGTGAATACAAGACAGTCCTTTTAGGTTCTACGAAGCTTCCTTTGAGAATTTATTATTCGATAGGAAATTATGGAAATGGCAACTCAGTATAAGCTTTCAGGACATCTCCAAAATTACATTCCAGAAACCTATAGAAGACTATCGTCTATTGTTATTGGACCCCAAACTAGCCGCCAAAACTATGGGTCCGAACAGTATTGTGTATAGTGTGTATGCAATTAAATAAACAAATAAATAAATAAATAAATAAATAAATAAATAAATAAATAAACATCGCCAAGAGAACTGCGTAGTTGTGCGCGAAAAATTATGTTATTGGCAACAGGAATAGGCCGCATATCTTACCTTTCATACTAATGAGGCGCCGGAGCAGAAACTGTGAGTCATATGTCGACCCTCGAAACTGTTCCTCAGGCTCATTCGAAGGGTCTGTGGCGCGAAGTCGCACATTCTATTTATATCATCGCGTTTCTGATTATTTCACGCAAGTGGCTGGGTCCACTTCAGTACCACAGTGTTGTGAAAAAGGAAAGTTATCTTATTGATGTCCTCCGCGCAAGACAAGCAGTAACTCTAACCTTAGAGACAGCGCAAAACATTTCGTCGTATGCTGTGACTTCTCAGTGGAACACAAACAGACGTAGGTTACTCTACTTCGAACCATGCGGAGTATACGACCGGGTAAGTTCGGCTAGACAGGGTTGACGTTACACAAGGACAGCGTAGCAATTTGGCAGCGTGCGGTTTATGCTATATGATATCATGAAGAAGCAGAAGGGCCGGGATGTTGTCACGAGAGCCTATCTGCAGGAATACCGAAAGGAACAAAGTGAAGCCGACGGAAGATCGGGAAGCAATAAGCGCCGAGATGCTCCGATATGTGAGCCGGGCACTACACTCAGCGGTCGTATAAACACCGCAGAGGCGATACCGACACCAGAAGTATATTGACGCTCGAGCAACATTGGGCGTCGTCAACGCCGTCTGCAATAATAATCGAAAAAAGAAGAGCGAGAGCAAGATAGAGAGAAAGAACGTTTGCGGTCAACACGCAGGTGTTGGGTGGAGCTTTGTGTGGAACACCGCGCGCGAAACTACCGTACACTGGAACCGGAGGCAAAATTAATTCAATTGCTAAAGAATTCTCAGTGAGAGAGCCTGCTCCGGACACAAGCCACTTTCTCAAAGGAACTTTGCCGACGCAGAAGGAAATTAAAACGGCACATCTGGCGCCTTACACTACTCATTTCAGCTTCGCTGGAAATTGCGACAGCTAGTTAACTTGTTCTGCTAATGAGCACTATAGAAGCAGGAGCCATCCAATATCAAGAGTTTTCTTTTTTTGTTCTCTCTGAAGAAATGTGCAACCAACTTGCACTTACTTCTGATCACTCCGCAAGGTTTTTCATTTGTTTATATTTTTTTATTGTGGGCAACGATATTCCTCGTCCTAAAAAAGAAACAAGGTGGCAATCTTGTTGCAATCTTTGTGTAAATCAGTAATTTAATATTGGGTGGTAGAAGAAGCCTAATTTAGCCAAAATGCCGACAGTCTTCGAAAGTTTGGTAAGAATGTGTTTAATATGCATGTCCCAGGAAATATACTTGTGGAAGTATACACCAAGTGTTTTGAAAGAGTCAACAACCTCTAAAGGCATTTGGTCAAGCATAAGATTTTCTGTGAAAACTACTGGCGACTGTGTAGGAGTACAAAGTATTTCTTTAATTTTGCTTGTATTGATTGTTAATGAATTTATATTACTGCATGTCAGCAGGCCTTGGGAGGAAATCATTGATGCTTAACTGAAGTTTTTCAATGTTGAATCCACAAAATAGAAGAGTCATGTCATCCGCGTAGATTATATAGGTTGTGTTAAATAAACCGAAGTGCAGCTTTATATTCAGAGATAGAGAGATAACGAAAGAGAGAGAGAGAAAGAGACGCCTGCTTCGAAACGCTCCACGAGATTAGAACATTAAAAGAGAAAACTGAATTTTCCAGACTGCCTGAAGCTTTTTCCATACTTATATAGGAGTCGTAACATACGGCTAGGATCTGAATACACGCCAGGGGTTCTGCCAACTTTTCTTCTCATTCAGTTTGCCCGGGTCGTAAATGGATAACGATTTAGCGCTGGCACCAAGATAGCTATAGCGCTGCACTGATTATGTGGAGCTCCGGAAAAGTCAGTCCTTTCTCGGCCACCCTGCAGATAGTCGCACGCACACACGCAACGCAGCTTCGGCAATTGCCACCGTGTCCCATCGGACGATTTAGTGCGCAGCTCGCACGGCTGCGCAAAATTACAGACGACGATGGAGTTTGGGGGAGCGAGGCCGATTTAACGAGTGTTGCACAAGTCCAGATCATGTTGTAGATTAGTGAAGAAAAAAAATTGGGGAAGAAATGGCAGCACTACGTGTTTGATGAAGGCAATATAAGCACAGACGTTACCTGTTCAGGTCGTAGAGGGCGAATTAATCGTGGAATGTTTCAAAAGCGCTTCTGTTTTATTTTTTGCCTTTGATTTGCTCAGTGTACTCTGGGGTGCTATAACCGCCACTGCAGTGCTAATAAAGTGTTGATTTACGCAAAACTTTTCATCCTGTTCCCTTTCCTTATGCAGTGTATAATGTCAGCGGTAATGTATATGCACGCTGACAAAAATATGTACATTCCAATAAAAAGCTTCTCGGTTTCTCAGTTGACTACTTGTTTTGTTGAACGTAACGAAGGATGTTCATTGAGTGCGCACATTGAAAATTGCACCCTTCGAAAAATTTTGACATTGTTCACTACATCGGGATTCCCAACTAGCACTACTTCGACAGAACTATACCTAACGGCAGAGGAGTACTCGGGCATTATTAATTGCCGCTATTCCTTTATATTGAAGTCATCAAAATAGTACTTTTCAAGTAAGAAGGACTGCACGCATTTAATTCAATAATATACCACATGACAAACCGTGCGAATAACAAAAATATGTGACAGTGTTATGGGTACTTGCACTAGCAGTCACGCTTACACAGTTTCCGTCAAAAGATGAAGGGAAGCACACAACTGCACGAGCCACTTTCGCATTTAAGGACGCGTCCCTCACAAGTTCGCTGGAAGAAAATTGCCGTCCCCACTTCCATGAACTGTAGCCCATACAGATGAAATGACTACACTATATACAAATGAATACACATGAAAGAAATGAAGGTTATAAATAGTACACTTTGGAAAAGCCCACAGGCACGCACCCGCACCGCACCCACCCACCCACACAAACAGAGAGAGAGAGGCAGACACAAAGACAGCGGACCTTACGCTGAACATTTTCGATTCGATTGGAATAGCCAACGGATACGTCATTTCAGGCTATTCACGCGAACTGAAGGCGCGGTCTTATGAGAGTACAGTAAAGAGTGCGCATACACACGCATCGATGAAATATTTCCAATATGTCTCAATGCGCGCAAAACAATTGAAGATACTTGAAACCGAAAATCTAGCTTTGAGTCAACAGTAACATCAAGGTGTCGCACATGGGCAGCAGGAGATATTTTTCCGCCAAGAAGAGTACAATTAAATATAACACTGTCGTGCTTTTTAGTAAGAGACGAAACAGAAGTTTTCTTAATGCTCTATTTAAGCCTATTCATCAAGCACCATTTCTCAATGTTGCCAATGTCAGCTTTCAAATCGCGACAGTCCTCTAAATTTTCAGTCTTACAGAATAAATTGAAATCATCTGCAAAGAAGAAAACCCTCGAGTTCATAACATGTAGCGACAAATCATTGATAAAAACTAGAAACAACAAAGGCCCAAGTTTGGAGCCTTGAGACACTCCCGATGACGATACAAATTCGTCGGACACATACCCAGGAAATCTCACCAGATTTCGATGGCTGCCACGGTAGCTTTTGAGCCATTTGCAGTGCATGGGACAAAGTCCGTATTCTTCAGTCTTCATTAGAAGTACCTCATGTGAAACCAACCATGTCGAAGGCCTTAGTGTTGTCAAGGTACATTGTTTACCTGACCGCGATGAAACAAGTGAGGCCCACTGTATCCAAGAAAGGCGCATGCATTCGATTCCATGAACCCTACTTTAAAAAAAAAACGTGTTGCAAGGACGAGATTTTTTGTTTGAAATATGAACTCATACGTTCGTACATTACCATTCCAAAACTTAAGCAAAACAACAAATAAATAACACCGGTCGAAAGTTATTCACATCACAAGCATTGCCGGATTTTAATACAGGAACAACTACTGACAGCTTCCAACGGCAAAGAAACGCACCAGTGCGTAAAGATAATTTAAACAAATTCGCCAAAGCAGGACTAAAAATGTCAGTGCATCCTTTGATTATGAAGCTTAGAATTTCATCGACATCTGTTGAAAGTTTTGACTTAAGCTTCTGTTCGCCGATAAAACCTCATGTTCATCGACACTTTCATACACTAAGCAGTCAGTGCTGTCATCAAAGGTGATAACAGGGGTTGTGCTGTCATGGCACACAAAGCAAGAACTAAATAACTAAAGTGATCGGCGAAAGTTGGCACGCATCTTGCGGTTTGAAACAAATACTGTCACACCTCTTTATCACAGAAGCACTGACCTTATGTTTACTTTGGTTCCGCACAAAAGCCCGAAAGGAGTTATGCTCTTGAAGCGCTCTTCAAGAAGTTTATGGTATTCAGCTTCATCGCGTACAATAAGTTCTTTTATCGCATACAATAAGTAATTTGTCTACATAATGAGTGTCTTTGGTACTAATATTCACTTTCAGATTTTATGTACAGTTTGTGATATCACTGTTTTTTCCTCAAGTAGTGTTTCAAATCGCAAGAAAACCAGCATGGGAATCTAGACTTCCTCGGATGACATCGCAGTATATATCTTTTCATTAATCGTTGTGCAACTGATGTTAGTAGCTCAACACATGAGTCAATATTCGCCATCTCAAAGAATCGAGACCAGTTATAGTTGTGAAGCTCGGTGTGCAGCCCAAGGTAATCGCCGTAAGCATACCTAAATTTTTCTGGTTTTAGTTGATACAAACTTGACCTCAAACTTGATACAAACTTGAACCTCAAAAACAGGGACGCTAGAAATAGATCTAAAATGTTACCAGCGCAGTTCTTCATCGTGTAATATTGACGTAACCCATTAAAGTTAATAAAATCGATTAGACATCCGGCTTTTTCTCGTACGGCTGTGTAGTCACTGTTGACTAAACCAGGTTCCGATTCGGCCTTAGGAAGATTAAAGTGCCCGTAAATGTGAACCTTGTACTTTGAGAAATCACTTTCATCCCCAATATCCAAAAAAAGAAATGATTCGTAAAAACGCTGGGATCCGAATTAGGCGGAAAGTAATAGCAGCTAACGAGACAGTGTGATTTGTGACGTGTTGGAATTTCCAACCATACACATTCATCGTACGTCTCCAGGTCCTGCTTTCTAAATAAACCTAATGCAGAATGTCACGCAATCAGAACTCCGCCACCGTATTTAACCTGGTCAGAGTAGATTCTGTCGGCTCTGAAAACAGCATACTCATCTGAGAAATAAGAGGCACTTGTACACGATGAGTTTAGCGACGTTTCCGTCAGGCATATGATATCACGCTCACACCGCTATGCATTCACGAAGAACACCTCACTTTTGGTTCGAAGCCATCTCGAGTTTTGGTTTTACATTAACCGATCTACACGGAAAGGCAGTTGGGGTGGGTGGCACAGCTTGATTTGATATTCGCAGCACATAACATAGATAAGCACGCGCACATAGAACATAGCGAAATGGATGGGACGGGCGCGCCTATTTTGGTTCTTTTTGTGCGTGCGTGTTCCCACGAATTAAGCCCAGCCAGTATGACTGCAAGTCACAACAATATAGTTTACCTTGGTACTTTCGCGGGATTGTGGCTTGGCTCCCTAAGTAGCACAGCATGTGCAGCCCTTGTGGGGCAATGCTTCATACACTTCGGGCGTAAATTGTCCCATCCCCCATATTATGTACTTGTATATATAACTGTACAAGTGATGCCGCGCGAAAAACAGATAGTAAAAATAATGAGAGCACAGACACACTTTCTGCCGTGACTGTCATCTGTTCTTTTTCTTCTGCCTACTTACTGTGCTGTCACTGCTAAAAAGTATGGACAAGAATCAACTCGCCGACGTAACGATGTCGAGTAATTAGGTTTCCTGCTGGACAGTGGTGTGTAACTATAATCTAAATCGCGGTTATACCGGAAAGGCATACAAGCTAAAGATAGTTTGATATAGCAGGTGATTCAATGCACCGAAGCTTACTTAAAACAAACCTAGAGAGGAACTTGTGCGATGTGTTCATTATATATGGATTAGTTGCCACCAGTGAAGAAAGGAAGCAAGGAAGGAAATCACTTCTTAAAACCAAAAATACAATGAAGCAGACGGTAACATCTTGCTTGTTCCTTGAACTGTCTCTCGGCATCACCAGTAACGGTGTCCTTCATGCGCAGTATTGTGTAAACCGGCTTCAGAGTTCTTACCTGAATGTCGGAACAGCAGAGGCTCAGGACGTCCACTCTAGAAAGTGCATTATGAAGCGTTTGTTGAGGCGGCTCGTCACTTTCAGGGATTTATTCCAACGGTAAAAATATTGTTCCTGAACGCTGAGTTCTCGGCGTGCAAGCGGCTTTATGGCGCTGGTAGCGCACGCCCTGAGTTCGATATACGCAGTGCCTAGTTAGATATGAGGGAGTCACTTCAGATGGGTATCTGTCGTTAAGTTTCGCGCGTTCGATAAAGAACATAATTCGCTTAAACGTGTTTGTTACGTACGTGTACGACTGTACAGCATTGTCTTCAATACCACATGTTGACAATCAGTTCTTTTACATAATTTTTTCACTACGCCAGTGCAAGGAATCGTACGTGCGAAGTATATGATAGCGAATTCCTATCATCATTATCATTACTACAAGTATGTTGAGGCTGTGAGGCTGAATTCGAAACTTGTGAGGCTGAATTCGAAAAGCTTTTCCTTCTTAAGTGCAGTTTGCCATTGGCCAGTCGCTTTCGCTAACAATATGCACAACATCCCGACGGGCTGGCCATTACTAGCAATTCTAACATACGAACATATTTTTTTAGAATGCCGGCCCTAAATTAATTGGAGAGACAACGAGAAGTCAGGTAATGCGCGTCTTTTGGTTGCCTGCCTTGCGCTGACGAGTTCATTGAGTAAATGGTACTACTACTATAGCCCGACAGAAACTCGTCGCTCTAAATTTAAGGGCCCCATGCGTAACTAGAGAGCTATACGGTGACATGATCGCGACCCGCATTGTTTAGCCGCTAACTGCCGTCTGCCAATGAACTACACAGAAAGAGGGTATTTTTTTTTTCTGCACATTAAAGAGACGAGGAGCCAGAGTGTCTGTGCGGCTCTCCGTTGGCGAGAGGCTAACTGAGAGAAGCACTGGGAGTACGCACGGTTGCCCACGCTGAAAAAAGAGAATGTCGAACACGCGGGAATTGGGCGTGCGGAATGCCACTTAGACGTCAGTGGCGAGACATTCCAGAAGTTCGGCGACAGTTGGAGGAAAGTATATACAAGTGCTGCCGCGAGGTGGGAAGCTCTGGCATTACGTAAGAAAGAGAGAGAGAGAGAGAGAGAGAGAGAGAGAGAGAGAGAGAGAGAGGGGGATAATCTATATTGCTTCAGGGCGGAGGACAGCGGCCACTCAGCGTGCCCTAGCCGGCTGGTGTATTTGTGGGGGCAAAATGGGGACGACCAGAAGAGGATATGTAATGCCGGCAGACGGTGAAAGCCAAGTATGAGCCCACGGCCGAAGTCGGTGAAGCTTATCGGCGCTGCGTTTTGACTGATTCTTCTAATGATGAACAGGCAGCGAGTTTCTTCCTTCGTGAACAATACAAGCAGAATCATTCAGTTCAGACTTCAATGTTTCTAGAGCCAGCTTAAAAGGCGTTAGTCGAAATAAACGCTTTGCTAACAGGCGTCTCAAGTTCGAAGGACGCATCCCGTTTGTATGGCTTTCCCGTCAGGCTCTCTCTCTCTCTCTTTTCGTAAAGAAAGCTGTAGTGAGATAAAATTAAGAAGAATAAAAAACTTTATTTATCTCAGCCTCTTCCTCTAGTAACGGCAGCTCTTCGAAACAGCCTAGCTGTGCACACACAGAAAAGTCAGACAGCCCATCACGTAATACTGCTCCTACACACGACACCCTCTTTCGAAACATTCTTGAGAAATTTCGACGGCTTGCACCCGGAGAAGGGGCGAATAGCATTCTCCACGCGCGCCGAAGCTTTGCTTCTAATATTACTATCGGCACCACTCGGTTCCTTCTCAAAAGTAGTCAGCAACCGCGGCTGTCAGCGTCGTTTCCCTCGCAGATGTGCCGCGAAGATGGATTGCCGATACGGACACACACTCACCGAGAACGGTGCGTGCTCGCGCCCACCCATGTCAAAGTGACAGCCCTCCCACTCGCCTTTACTTTCGGCGGGCCGCCAACCAGCGCGAATACAACGAGAGCCGCAGTGAGCTGGAACGCAATCCGAAAAGTCAACCGACCGTCCTGCGCCGAGACATTCCCGTGTCGAACGGGAAAAGCAGGGAACCGGGTGCCGAAAGTATGAGAAGTGAGCACCGACAGTCTTTATTTTTTTTATATATATATTTCCCGATTTTTTTCGTAGATTGTTTGTAGTTTTGTATACAAGTCCGTCGGACTAGAAGTATTCGCAGCTGAGGCGGCAGCAAGACTGGGTGACACCGACGAAGCTATAACGTCAGGCGGGGGGCGGTGAAACGGATTTCCGGGTATCCGGGCAAGACTTGGAACTCCCTGCATGGTAACAGATCGAACTAACGTTATTTCTCGGCAGTAGACATCGTTAGTTGGCAAAGAGTTGGACACGCGTTTAAGAAACCCCAGGCGATCAAATCCATCTAAAGCCGTCTACCATTGCTTCTTTCTTACACGAAGACGCAGTTTCGGCCAGCTAAGTTGTATGAACATACTATTTAGTTGCTGTATGCATCACCGATGAAAACCGAACCTCTTAGATAATACATACAAGCGCCAGCGAGAATAAACTTCCAGATAATTTCTTTGCTGTCCTGTCTGCAGATTGAAAAGGTAAAATGTACAATAACGCAAAAAGATAACTTGATAAGCTTATCCGGAAAGAAATGGAAACATCTCCCGTAACCTTGAGGTTAATGCATTTGCCCTCATATTTTTCAGGCGCCTCGGGAAAGAGCAGATGCAACATAATTCAACTGGCCAGCCGAAGAAATAAGGATAAGCGCAGAAAGACCACGAGACAGGCCCATCATTTGTGCAGCCAGTGAATGCGGGCGCCGGATGCAAGGTGCCCACGAACGCGGATTGCTGTACAAGCGTGACCGCTAGATAATATATGAGAAGAAGAGAGACAAGGAGAGAGTGTGATAAGGCGCTCTAACGGCGCGGCACAGATATTCCATTGCTATGAACGCAGCAGGCTAGTGCTTAGGCCGAAGAAAGGAAGCGAAATAAAGAAATATAGATAAAAATGAATACCTTTCATTTTTATTATTTCGTCCATCTTTTAAAACCTCCTGCATTCTGACATTTCTGTCGCAAGTCTCTTAATGTCCACGCATTTATTCGCATTGTTGTTGTTGTTTTCGTTTGTTTAGCACAAGGGCTGTAATAGAATGGTCGTGGCATGCACTTTGACTCGATGCCATGAATGAGTACGTTTGGCAAACATAGTGAAAAGAAAGCAAAGCATGGCGCGAAGGTAGTTGAGGATAATATATTCACTGTACGGCAATGTATTAGCTTGCATGTTACAGTGCTGTAGTTCTGCCCGCTCAAATCACATTATTCGAACCTAGTTGTAAATAGCGGCTCACCACCGAGGTTAATATAGGGCGTCAGTGACTCGACCATAGCAGCAGAACAAATGTGGGCAGTCGCTACAAGGATTCGCAAATCGTTTCTCGTTTTTATCTAGATTTTTTTCTTGCATTTTACCTGTAGAAAATGGGGAATGTATTCAGTTTACTCCTAACGATTATTTTCGCACCACTTCTTCTCCTTTACTTCTTTATGTATTGTTAAGTCTGTTCTCCTAAACTACGTTGCCTGCTTAAATCGTAGCCAGGAAAGCATCCAACATTTTCATTGCAAATATGACGATTATATTCACATAGCAAATGGGTTCTGTTGTGCTTCACAGTGTTTTCTAGTTAACCAGCGAAACATTCAGTTTTGACCAGCGGCCTTGCTTTTGCTGTTTTTTTTATTTGTTGGTATAAGACCACTGCGACATCTGCCGCTAATACAGAGCTAGCTACTCTCTAACTATATTTATCGCGATAGGAAAGCACTAAACAACTACGACAACACGACCTTGTTTCTATGGTGGCTGAGCCGACTGACATCGCGCAGTAGCGCTTTGCTATGGAAAACTAGCTAAACCTTAGTTCTTGAAGATGAACATAGAAAACCAGCGCGACGGAATATCAACTGAAAGGGAAAAGCTTCAATGGTTTGAAAAGGGAGTCCTCTCTTTCGCATGAGAGGACTTCGTCGCCCAAATTCGAAGGGTAGGGGCATCCTCACTTGCGGCTTCATTCCTTTAGAACCTGGGCCAAGCAAACAAATCAGCTGGAACAGACAAAGTGATCAGGCCAGCATGGCCTACAGTCGAGCAATCACTAACGGAAAGCCATGACTAGCGAAGCAGTGTAAGTGCAGTATGGTAAGGATAAAGTGTTGCGGGGAAAAGTAAAAGGATGCCATAGAGTCGAGCGTTTCATCATCCCGGCGTCACTCTGGAGATACTCATGCCCCGTCGAAGCGTCATTAGCGAACCACCGCACATGGCGGAGAGAAGGTGGTAAAACAAAGTTCATCAGAAAAGTAGAGAACGTTGAAAGACGCGATGCAGCAACATTTCTCGGAAGCAGCCGTGGTATAGGCTAAAATAACTCAACTCGGGCTATCAGCGTCAGGCAGAAAGCATGCTTGTGGCATCCACGCCAACTATTCACTACATCGCTGCTGCCAAAGTAGCCACGAGGGAATTTCAGCCCCAATTCTTTTTCCGTGCTCTACGACAAATCTTGACAAACCTTCGCCGGTATCCCAGTTAATCGCTGACCCGAAGCCAAACCAAACAGTCGATAGCTCGCGAATGCGTAGGAAGTGGCGGACAAATGCAGTACACGACCTAGCTCTTTGTTTTGTCGATGCAAACGACATCGCTTGATGCACAACAGAGCGGTCCCTGTGAGGTCTCTGTGCAACAGACGATGTCGGCTGTAAGTGAGGCGAAGTGCCTAAAGGTCCCGGGTCCGACCGCAGGGGAACGCAACACGAAGCGAATTGCAGGCTGAGGGCGACACGGTCGTGCTGGCCCAAGGCTGCAACGATTTGATACTTGGGCGCAACGAGCGAGGGCGCTGTAACGTCCGACAACCTCGTCGTCCGGTAGACCAGGCTTCATGTAAAGTGAAGGAATAATGTCCATAGAGCCGAGAGTCTTGCGCCACCGGTCATTCCAACAAGAAGACGAAACACTGTCGTGCCACACGCCCCCCGATCGCCGCACTTTGCTTTTCTTTCTTCTTGCGCAAGCAATTTCTTTTCTATTATTAATAGTCGCTGCTTCACCTTCTCGGTCACTTCCGTATGCACGCTTCCGCGCTGCGCATTCTGCTTGTTCGCACGTTGCGGCATAGCAATTGTGACAGGCAGCGAACAGTGTCCTTTCCCCGCGATTTGCTCTGCGTGCCATTGGACGTCGTTTGTGCTATATAAAGGGACACTAAAGCGAAACAATAAATCAGTTTAGACTAATTAAGCTTTGTTTGAGAACCCTGCAGGCAGTCATTTCAAAATACTAGTTTGATTTTTAGATGAGAAAACGAAGGTCGAAGTATCAGTTTTTGAATTTCGCGCCGAAACCTCGATGCTGGTACGTCTGTGTGCCGTCAGGGACTCCAAACTATGTTTTCGCATTTGGGCCGCGTTGACTGAGTAAAGGTTACCGAAACTTGCTGTGTTTAATATTTGGCTCCTTTAGAACACAATGTAGTCAATGTGTACCACTGCATAAGTAAGTCGGCCCTAGAAGATGCCATCAGAATCCATGACGTCACAGCGACCAGGTATGGGAACTTCAAGGAGGTGTCACCACCTGTATTTCATTCTTGCGCTTTTTCTGGCTTACCGAGCGTCTTATTGTAGAGAGAATGGTGTTTTTAGTGTCGACGAAAGGTAATTTACTGATGCAAAAGAAATCATATCTCTCTTTAATGTCCCTTTAGGACGCTTCAGTTACTCATTTACTCAGCTACTGTCCACCCAGAAATAAGACGAAAGCACTGACGACGGCATTTGGCATATGGGGTGGTGCAAACATGAGATGCGATAAGCAAGATACAGCGTTATGTCTACCTATTACTTTGCTCAGTTTACTCACAAGGCTGTTGCCTTGATTCCCACGAGTAATTTAAGCGCTGAGGAAAGAGATGATCTTAAAAACTTTGTAATAATGCTCTTACTTTATTTATTCCGAAAACATTATATTTCTCTTGAAGCGAAAATAGGGCGTACTTGCCGGCATTAGCGTGGCCAAAGTCATTGGCATGACCAAGTAATGAAGGTATACTTAATTCTGTCACTCCAACCCACGACCTTTCTTGGGATTCAAACGCTCAACCTTTGGTAGGGGTCGAACCCACGATCTTGCGTTGTGCACACCTTGTAACGAACACCGTTGGTCAGGTGAGTCTCGTTGTCAGGTGAGTCCCGTGGTCGCAATGCTTTCGCATTCATTCACGTAGAGATAACTAAGTGCCCCTTGAATTTATGTTGCCATTGGTAACTTAAATTCAGAAGAAATAGTCGACCTACAAACTTCTGCAATGTTGTCACCCCCCCCCCCCCCCCACTTTGTGCATTATTCTTTAAAAATTGCCTGTTTGTAAAGCATTGTGTGCAAATCTATCCTATGTGGAGTTGTTAAACTTATTTGGTTCGCTTCAATCTTGCATATAAAGACATTTCTCTCTCGCTGAGTAAGCATTAATTATTAGTGGCACGAGATTGAAATCCTTCAAGGATGCAAGAAGAGAGTGGGAGCGCCGTTTGCACGCAATAGCGAGTCTAATGATTAAACGAAGTAGCTCTGCTGAAATGCAAAAAGCAAGTCTCGGTGGTGGTAAAGATTTCCGCGCAGTAAAATGTAAGTGTTCAATAAAAGCCAAATACTAGTGTACGTGTAGCGGTTGGTCACGGCCCATATTTCCATAATGCAAAAACTTTCGATTAATAATTACCACTTGTGCTGGAGACGAACTTATAAGTATATAACGCACGCCCAAAAGAGCACGTACGTTAACACGAACAAGGGCGTTTTTCGCAACGCCGTAATGGATTTTCGGACGCTCTGCATGCGTGCACATAAATTCATCGACTAGCGCCTCCTGCTCTGCATCTTCGTTTCTTCCTGTTCATCAAATTCCTTAGCAGCGCGATCGTAAATCATAGCTAAAGGATCATTTTGTGACTCCAGTTCACGCGTATTTGTGGCCGCCGCAACGTGAAGCTCCAATTAAGGCATCTCTATGAGAGCAGTGAGATTCCATTTTTCACAAGCCGCAGGCCGACTTGACTTTGCAGTGGCATCGCCCATCCTAAACAAGTTACACCAAACAAGACTTCGAGTGAGGCGGAAGACGATCTGTCCAAGAAAACTCGGGAGTTGTTTGCAATTCAGAATCTCGGGCAGTGGTGACGTAGGTTTTCGTTAAATCTGTTAAATATTGTATTTACTCTCAAAGTGCGGAACGGTGACAGTGAGAGATGGATGTATATATATATATATATATATATATATATATATATATATATATATATATATATATATATATATATATATATATATATATTAGCGGAAGAGAAATGATCTTTAAGAAAACTGGAGAGGTTTGCTTGTGGCAGGCCAAGCATCCTAGCTCCAGTGAATGTGATGGTAAACGAAACGTTGCAAACTGTACATATCCAACACTTGACAAACACATAACGTGCACATAGCACAATATACAGAATTAAAGTATCTCGTTGAGGCCAGTGTCTCGCAAAAAAGTTAAAAGCTCCTTTGCAGGGTCGGGTGAACACGCAGCACTAATCCATGGTCCAAGTACGTGTTATAGCTTGTGTGTGAACCCGGAGGTACATTTAGTGCGGTCCTCGTAACGGCACTTTACAGCGCAAAGAAGATTTCGGTTGCAGGTCAAGTGTGCTATGTGCTTTCACACACTGCATGATTTGCCGCGGCAGCCTAGTCGTTATATCATTGCAAGGCTGAGCTCCAGGTTGCGGGTTCGATCCCAGCTGCGGAGGCCACATTTCTATGGGGGCGGAATGTGAAAACTCCCGCCTACTTAGATTTAGGTTCTCGTTATGAAACCCCAGGTGGACAAAATTATTGCGCTGTCCGCCACTATGGCGTGCCTCACAGTACGAACGTGATTTACGCAAGTAAAGCGTCAGAAGTTCGTTTATTTCTTTTATCTTGCATGCATGCTGCAGTGGAAATATTAGCTACTTAGTTTTACGCAAGAAGTGCTATGTGTAAGCGACAACATTCAGGTAAATACGGCGCGGACATGCGCGATCACACTTGTCAAATCCACAGTAGGTACAATGACAGAGAGAATTACGCAATGTTCGCGGGTACTCAGGCATTTGCACTCTGTACTATCTTCGATCCCCAATGTTCTGCCGCTTCGTCGAAAGTGGAACTTCGTTCGAAGCACAACTCTCTTTTTAGTGTAAACCTGATACGCAGGACGTTGAACCGAAATAGAAAGTTCTTTATTGAAAATGCAAAGAGTATTTTGAAATGCCAGCGTATTTTCGTCTACATACGAAAATACGAAAGCACCTGGACATAGACAGTTAGGCCCACGCCCACTTTATACCGCTCCAACCAGTGTTGTGCTGAGTTGTAGGCCGCCATGCATCACCTTTCAATTCGCCTCAAGTGCCTGTGCAGCCAGTGGGACAGCATCGATCGACGCAGCGTGTGAGCCTGGCATCTGATGCTTCGTGCTTTGCTTTTTCCTCGCGTACTCCTCTTCCTCCTCCTCCTACTTTAGCTATTGCGCAATGCCTCTAGCACTTCTTATTTTTGCACGCTTGTGTGGCTTTCGTCAATATGTTTTCTTTTGATCGGAAGGTGTTGCTCTCTACGTCTTCCACTCCACGGCCAGATTGCGTCGGCCTCTGCTCAGAAACCACTATTTCACAATGTAGTTTGTCATGTGCGGAATGTCGTCTGCAAGAGAAATGAAAAGGTAAATAATTTGTCGTGGCAATGAGCAGGGTTGGGTTTAAATGACCCTTTGAAAAGGAGATGTTGATAGGTGGATCATGTAAGAACGACATCGAAATCTTTGAAATATTTATGGGGAGCGCGGACTATCGACAATCGCATTTCGATAGTTGCTCTCTCGTTCTCTCGATTAAAGCGTTCGTCTAGTACACCGGAGTGCGAACTGAAGGTTATGGGGAAAAAGCAAAGCGAGTGAAAGAAGCACCTCACACACGTTGGCGAGAAAACGAAAACAGAAAAGAGAAAAGTCCAGCCATGCACAAATATGAGGAGAAAAAGAACGAAACGACGCTTATTCCTTGTTCAGTCACTGACAGAGAACGCACAAGACTCCGGCAAGTGGCCCCCGAAACGCAGAACTGTCACACATGAAGAAAGCAAAAACAAAATGAAAATTACATTTGCATGGAAAAAGAAAGGTCGGTGAACGTACGATGCGATGCGCGAAAGCTGACAAATCACAGGAGTCGCGGGTTAGGGACCTCAATGACCGACGCTTATCCAAGGGTGGAACAGGAGAAGCGGAAGCCGGGACATACACTCTCTGCGTATATCGACCACCGGGTCTTGGAACCATGAAAGTTGCGAGAGCGGGGTAACGGTGAGGGGTGCGCACATACCGCATGTACTCGTGTAGGACTCGCATTTCTCTGAAATATTAGCGGGGCACGAGTCTTGCCTAAGTGAGATCTCGTGGCTACCTGCTGACAATATGTATTGGGGCGCAGTTATGGATTTATATGTTACGGAAAGCATCCCGAAAATAATATGTGTAAGAAATTTAGATGTTGCCATTATATTTTCTTGTATCTATGTTAGATATATTATTTACTGCATTTCACATTTCTATTTGGTGCATGCATTGGTAACTGATTTTACTAAAGGTATTTTCCATGACTCAATTACATTTCTTTTTCCTCGTAGGGTAGCCACATTTGGCCGAATGGCCTTTAGCTTCATTTCGTCTTTTTTTTTGCGTAGATACATGTGGAACATACGCACAAATAAATAAAGTTACACAGATATGGATTCTAACCCACCCGGGAAGTTAGACCTCTGTGTCCACAATAATTCTACGTAAGAGTGTTCTCGGAATCAGCCAGCGTTTGGACGCCCAGCCATCGGTGTTACAGATCATAATATTCAGACAATTTCCCATGCTATTGTTCCAAGCGACGTAATACGTAAGAGGAGCTTTTGCGATCAAGATTCACCCTAGTAGTAAGTACAGTTCAACCGGAACGTATGTTTTCGTTACATAACTTGGTCTTCCGCGGTGCAGCAAGTGGGCGCCAGTGATGCCCATTGGGGAAGCATTACTTCCGCAATGTATTTACCACCAAGATGGTGAGGTGCAAGAGTGGCGGTCTTTCCACGAGGATGGGTCTTACACGAGTAAATACGGCATGGATTCACTCCAGCCGAAAAGGTTTGATCGCAGCGGAAGGGGATGGCCGCTGACAATAAGGTCTACCTCGCGCGCCATGGAAGGGAATCGGGTGTCGACTCTATACCGAAGTTGCAGCACAGCAGGGAAACAGGATCCGCATCATGGCAGCGCAGAAAGATGAGCGAAAGCAGAAAAGAAAAAAAAACAAGAGGAAGGGCGGGCAGGATGTTTGAACAAAAAGAAGAAAAACAACTGCCTCCACAGTGGCCAATGGAAAAGTAGCCTACAGAGACTGCTTACAAAAGAAGCAAATTTCAGGTTACTAGTGTGTCGCTGGCATATCCAAGAAAATTAAATGTAGAAAGTATGAAGCTACCTAACGTAAAAAGCGCCCTCGTGCAACACAATCGGTTGTTTTTAAACATATGTGATTTAGCCATGCGCTTTATTTAGGTGCTTTATAATAGCGAAATTTCTGGATATAATCGAATACTAATATTCGAACAAAAGGACCTTCGAATATCGAATCAAATACGGGTATTTTCTCATTTGAAAGCAAAATAATATATGAAGCTTTCATGGAGTATGGCTGGTAAACGGAAACGTTACTTTCATTTTCGGTACACGCGTGTAATGCCATTTACAAATGGATGTCGAGTTAACTACAAGGAGCTTCTAAAGAGCAAACAACCTTGAGTTATGTGGTTCACCATGACAATGAAAGGAATCAAATAAGACAGCAGCACATATATGAACAGGAAGAGAACAGCAACATACAATAGGTAGCGAGGCACTGGAAGTGGTAAGGGAATATGTATACTTAGGGCAGGTAGTGCCGGCGGATCCGGAACATGAGACGGAAATAATCAGAAGAATAAGAATGGGCTGGGGTGCGTTTGGCAGGCATTCTCAGATCATGAACAGCAGGTTGCCATTATCCCTCAAGAGAAAAGTGTATAACAGCTGTGTCTTACCAGTACTCACCTACGGGGCAGAAACCTGGAGGCTTACGAAAAGGGTTCGGCTCAAATTGAGGACGATGCAACGAGCTATGGAAAGAAGAATGATAGGTGTAACGTTAAGGGATAAGAAAAGAGCAGATTGGGTGAGGGAACAAACGCGAGTAAATGACATCTTAGTTGAAATCAAGAAAAAGAAATGGGCATGGGCAGGACATGTAATGAGGAGGGAAGATAACCGATGGTCATTAAGGGTTACGGACTGTATTCCAAGGGAAGAGAAGCGTAGCAGGGGGCGGCAGAAAGTTAGGTGGGCGGATGAGATTAAGAAGTTTGCAGGGATGACATGGCCACAATTAGTACATGACCGGGGTTGTTGGAGAAGCATGGGAGAGGCCTTTGCCCTGCAGTGGGCGTAACCAGGATGATGATGATGATGATGATGATGATGATGATGATGATGATGATGACATAACCACATGGATGTGTAGAGTGTTCTGCTCGTTTGAAGTGTATAGCTACTGCAGCACACGTCTGCTTCAGGCGAAGTTGGCAGGGACATTGGCAAAAACAAAAGCACTTTACATAAACCAGAACAACGAATTTGTGGGCTGCCTGTGGGAGACGTCTTTGTTGTATAAGGGGCAGTTGAATTAAACCAGTCGGCTACCCCATGCATTCGCTTAGGTACTTGTGACTCTCTAAACCAACCGTGCCAGTCGTCCATAGCCCCCGCTTAAGTTCGTTTTTTTTTTTCCCTTCAGACTCGAATGAGTGTTCATATCCCTTATATTTAAGGACAAACGATCGAATAACTGACATTTTCGAAGGAAGAATTACTGTATAGAATATTTTCACAACTCCAGTTTCATTTTATTGGTGGCAGATCGCGTCAGTATTTTCTTCCTGCCACAGGTTTTTTTTTCTTTTTTCTTTAGAATGTGGTCCCGATCTTGGAAAAGCTGACAAACAAACAGTGGTATATAGGTCTGCTCCGCTGCGTTAACAATGAAACGCTTATTGCAAAGTTATGATTGAGAAACAATGATCGTGTGGCAAAAATCCTGAGCATACATGCACAAAATATAACAAAGCTAAGGAATGTTAAACTGAACCAAATCTACCACGTAATGTAATAGGGACAAACGAGACTAGCAAGGGACAAGTGAGTGCATGTCTGAGCTTGTCTTCGTCACGCAGTTCTTTCTTTTATTATTTTTATATTTTATTGTCATTTGCTTTATAATTGTTGGGCAGATTGCAACAGTAGAAAAAATACAGTAAACGTGGAATACAGTGAACATTTAACTACTTTCCAAATGTACAACGTCTATTGCAAACACTCCAGAAATTTGCTATGTTGTAATGATCTTCACATTGAGTTCTATGTTTCGAAATTTATCTTCATTCGCTCTAAGATGGTTGGAGCAGCAAGATGGAGGCATATGAGGAGAGTTTGGCCATGATTACGGAGAAATGGTAAATATTAGAAAAGCACAGAGAATAGATTGATGTATAACAACCATGGCCCATCACTTATCCACGCGTAATTCATCGCGAAAGTAATTTCCTGCCCGACGTGTGATATTCGTCGGCACAAGTACACCCTTACGGCCAACGCCAGCTTCATGCGTAGGAAAAAGGCAACATTACGATTGATGGAGCAATGGTACACAGCGCAAGGCCCAACGACGAAAGGAGAAAATTGAAGGTTCCAAAGATTTATTGCGAAACATGTTCTTTGGACTTTGATTCAGAAGCCTAACATTTAGCTTCGTTACACCTGTCAGTACCAGCAGACGCAGCAGGCAACAGCGGTAGTCATACAGACTGCGTGCGATAATAAATGTTTTTCATCCAGCAGTGCGAGTAAGAATGTCTACGAATGTAGAAAAAGAAATGATTAAAAAAAAGGTTTAAGAAAGATAGCAGCTCGCTCTGACGAGATGAATAGTGTTCTCATCTTGTCACGTTTCCTTTTTTACTTGTTGATACGTTTAGCACGGATGAGAGTGATAAAAGAGGTAGAGATAAACGTGGTGGGAAAGGTAAGCAGGTTAACACGAAAAGATTCTGGTTTATTATCCTGCACTGGGAGAAGGGTAAGCTGAAATATAAGACGGAAAGGATAGCGGAGAGGAAAAGCAAAGGCATGATAAAAAAACAGCGGAGGTTGGCAATGTCCGTGAGAACTATAGACTCTCTAATTGGGCACTCGAAAGCAAAACTTTCCAGAGTGCCTTGACAGATTTGTCATGTGGCGACTGTATAACTCGGTGTTCGAGGACAGACTGCTCCGAAAGCGGCCGGTAGTCAAGTGTGCCAGCGCTGTCGCGAGTGACTGCCTGCGTGCGCTCTGTCAGGGACGACGGCAAAGAACGTGTTCGGTAGTCTCCTCGCTGCCACAGTGGTCACATGAAGCAATATCTTCCCTTTTGATGCAGAAAGCAAAGGATGTTGTAAAAGCGACGCCAAGCCACAGTCTATAAAGTACCGTTGTCTCGGGCCGGGAAAGTGCAGGTGGAGGACGAAGTCGAAGGCAAGGGTCCAGTTGATGCATACGCGTGCACTGGAAAGTCTGTGTGTTGCACAACAATTGTGTGGCATCATTTGCAAACACTCGAAGTATGGCTGCAGCATCTCTTTTCTTACAGTGGGATTGCTTCCTGCACGTCGTCTTCGTGAGCAGATCAATCAACTTCATCGGCATTTTCATTGCCCATTACACCCCAGTGGCTAGGGAGACGCTCAAATCTGATATCGTGTCCTTGCTCTGCGAGGCGTTGAAGGAGCTTCCGGATTTCTAGAATTATTTGCTCGTAAGGTCTGCAGGGTAATTCAGAAGGAAAGCAATGTAGAGCTGCCTTGGAGTCACTGAAACATTCCATTTTTGAGGTGGTTCCTCTCGAATAAGCCGAAGTGCGCTACGAAGAGCACTAAACTCTGGCTGGCGATGTTGACTGGTATGGTGTATTGAACTTCAAGGTGGTTACTTTCGCAGGAAAGATCACTGATCCTGAAGAACCGTCGAGGGCAGTAGAACCATCAATGTGTGAATGGGTATGATTGTTGTAATTTTTGAACAGCAGCGAAAGCTGCTTGACAACTGCTGATGGTAGTTGTGCCTTCGAATTCCAGGTAATGTCAGTCGAACTTGTGGCAGAGCCAAGCACCAAGGAGGAAACAGAACACTCGCTGCAGCTGCCTAATCCGATGGAAGGTATACATGATAAAGTAGTATTGTCTCACAAAAAGAGGCACGTGGTCGGTCTCCGGGCAGTGAGGCGAGATAGTGGAGAAGGGGGCGAGCAAGGTGCCTGACGTGTGCTCTGAGCGCTTTCATAACAATGTGAATCTTGGCTGGGTAGTCATGCGTCATTGCAATGGTTTCTAATGTTGATGTACATTGTCGCAACCCAAGACAGACCCTAAGCGCCTGGGCCTGAGCACTTTCGATTGTACGGATGTTAGTTCTGCAGGGTATTGGTCAGCATTGCCAAGCTGTACGTCAGATACCCGAGAAACAGTGTCCGGTAGAGTTGCACCAATTCCAGTACTCAAGTACCCCAGGCTGTTCTTTCAAGAAACTTGAAAATATGAGAGATGGCTGGCAGGAGCTTCTTTAGGTATACGCCACATGGGGACTCCAACATAGGTCACGGTCGATGATCACCCCTAAGAACCTGTGCGTCGTAACATAAAAGATATTTTGTCCAAGGATGGGTATGGCGTTTGAAGTCATTTGTTTCCGGCTAAACGGGACCATTTCTGGGAAATCTTGAGGCCTTGTTCGCTGAGGTATGTCGTTATCGACGTCGCAGATTTTTTGCAGCCCTGCACGCACTTGAGGACGCATAGATAGAAAACGATTCTTCAAAGACTAGTTTGCAATTAGTGATTGTCTTGAGAAGCTAGAGGACGAATTTCCCCGCTATGAGGTTGCCTAGCTAATCATGCATTTAATGTAATATTGTATATGGTGACCGATTTCACAAATAACAGCGTTCTTGCTTTTGTCATTCCAGTCAAACACGAGATAACAATGGTCTCCATGATATATACTATGCTAAATGATAGGCTCTAAAGAGATGCATCTCCTGCATTGGAAACTACAATGGCATGTCGCCCGATTGTAGATACAGCACGAAATTTTCCCACAGAATTGCCATGCAAACAACACTTGCGTGAAAGGCATCGGCGAAAGAAGGATTATGCTACTCTCCCTTCTTATCGGTACCGAAGAAAAACTGCAATCTTTCTTCGGGCCAAATTGTGCGTCGAGAATCCCCATCTTTCATCTAATATTGCAGGCCTCCTTGGCGTGACTGAGCGAACACAAATACTGCTTTCACGGTAAAAGCAAGAACAAGGCAAGTCAACAAACTCGTTTCACGACAGACCAACATTTTTGGTCAAGGATCCTGCAGTACTGAAAAGCAGAGGGGGTCACGAGGCAGTGGCAGCAGGTTACTATTGTTAAGGCTGCCACCAGATGTTACGGGGACGGGTTTTCGGCGACCTTCAACAGCGCCTGCTTGGAGCTTGAACCAGGTTGACCATCAGAGAGGGTACTGCATGGAAGACAAGGTGATGTAAAAACAATAACACAAGTTTAATGCATCATAACGGGTGAGCAGTGCGCTCCAAGACGAAAGCGCGGAAATGTAAGGCGTGAGTTCTCTGCACGCAAGGGCAGAGAATATGTGTCTCCACGTGGGGTCTCGCTGCTCTTCTTGCACCCTTCACGATCCAAGCAACCTCATTCTCTCTAGCACCCTGGTAGCGGGCCTTGTCACGACATGTCGGGTGAACCCACGCGGAGGAGCAGTGAGAGAAACCACTCTTTGGCGTAGAAAGGTTGAACGTTGGTCACGTCGGGTAAACCCACACAAAGGAACACGGACAGAAGTCATGCTTAGGCGCAGAAAGGTTGAACATAGGGCAAAGGAGAGTAGGATTTACATTAATGTATAATTCCGTCGCAAACACCCCTCTTTTTATGTTGACGAGCGTGACGATTGCGCACGTCGTGTCTCAGGCGTTTGGAATCCCTCCCATTCATTGGCCCACAAAGTGAACCAAAACACTATGTAAACTGCCTCAGAAAAAACAGCATAATCTCCCAAAGCCATCTTACATACACAAAGTGGCCGAGATGCTCCACGGATGAAAAATTCCATGGATCTGCAGGAAAGGTCCTGCTGTCCGCCCTTTTAGCCATGTAGAGTTGGGGGTTCACCAATGGTGGCACCAATTGGGAAAGGACGCCAGAGCAAATATAACTGAGTAGCCGATTCAAAAGCCTCCTTGACCATGTAAAGTGATGAATACCTCAGATGTCACACTTGTTCTGACAATGTAGAGAAAAGAGTGAGGAGTTTCAGATGATGCCGTAAAGTCAAACACTTAAATGTGCGTAACTGTGTTAGAAACAAGTGCTGAATCGCTGGATTAATAACAAAGACAAATAAAGTTCGCCAATGGAGCACATGCTCGAGTCGAGTGGATGATCAAAAGCATCGCACATTCATGATGCATGTGGTCCCGTCAAAGAAAAGCACAAGGTGAAGGAAAGCGCCTTTGACGCCTCACTTACAGCTTTCTTTTCTTTTTTTTTTTCTTTTATTACTTGTCCCTCGGGTGCGACCGCTCGCGCGGACATGTTTCCTAGGTAATGCAGACACGAATAAGTCACAGTCGTTCGTTTTTTCACACTAGCCCTTCCCAAACTCTACTACCGATCAAAAGTATAATACGGTATCGTAACACGTGAGACTACACGGGGTAACGCCACGGGATATATATCCGACCGCTTTTGTCCTGGGAATAGAGTTGGAAGCTCGTCTGAACGGTGTCATGCAGGTGCTAGCTCTTTCGTTTAAACCTATGATTTTCGCTTTTTACGTCCCGAATTTATTCACTATACTATCGTACTCATGTTTCATGCGCGTTGGCGCCATGTTTGACGGCGGCTCTGCTACTCTAAGAAAACCCATAAAAGCTGACAACGCTGCGACGACATGGTATTGGAAAGAAAAAGAAAAAAAAGGAACGAGATGAAACAAACACGTGTGGTAACTGTCGCGCGACCACCGCCATCTCGTGATTATTTGCGGACTGTCTTAGCTGTCCAGAGACTCACTGCAACAAACATATCCGATTAATGTAACGGTACTATGTCGTCGTCTTCTCCGATTGCCTAAAGTTATACTGCGTGTGCGGAAACATCTTTACGCATGTTATCAAAGCAATTCTTTTTACCTGATTAAAGGGGCCTTGAACCACTTTTTATCGATGTAAAGAAATGCATTTGAAATTAGAATAGACCATTTCAGAAATAATTCGCCGCAAGATGTACTTTATTGCGTTCAACAGAAGTGGGGTTATTGGCACTCAACGGTTACCTATGATCACCTTCGCGATTCTGCAGCTCTTTCTTCAATGTCTCGCACGACGAAGGCTGCGGTGGACCGGGGCGTGCCCACAATCATCCGCCCACTGAACGTAACTGCAGCGCGCAGTTCAAAATTGATTTTGGAAATTCACTTAAACGCCACCATTGCCTGCTCGCACTCGTATCCTCCATTATGCCCGTGCTACGCGGTACTGACCGGTTTTGCCTTGCACCAGCTTGACGGACGGATTGTAGCCACGTACAACTTGCGCATTTTGAAGCGCTGTCAATATCTCAAAAAAAAGCGATGTCTGCCGAGGCGCCTAGCCAGGAGCTGCCGAGATTGAGCGTGAGCTGGAAAGCGTGCGTGTGATATGCCCTTAAGTTTCGCGTAGTTTGAGGCTAGTTGAGTGTTCGAAACTAACCGAAACCTGCTAGACCCGACTGCTACGACACTGATAAGCAGTGTGGCCAAAGTTTAATTCCTAGGCAGGCGGGCGTGGCCGAGCGCTAGCAGATGATACTCAGCGATAGTGCGATAGTCGTAATTCTGGAAGTCCGTAATTTCCATCGAAATTCAGAACGCAAATTATCGCTTACTTCAGCCAACTGGCCAATAGCCGCCGCGCATGGGAATCAGCTGTATTAAGAAATGAGGCAGCCACAAAAGAGTGAGGAAAACGTTTTTGTTGAAAAGAGAACGTTTTAGAAAAAAGTGACTTCGCGCTCCACTGGTGAGCTCCACTTAGGGGGCACTACTGCAAAATTTGGCTGAGATGTTCACTGCAGCTTATGCCATCTGCGATCAGTATTTTCTTCCCCAAGTACGAGGGGTTGAACGGGACACCTCATAATTGTGAGTGTGTGGGTGTTTCAGGCGCAGGTAACTTCGAGGAGAGGCAATATTGGGCAATCAAAACAGATGTTTTACGACTTGTATTTAAAGCTATGAAAGTATGTATAAATAAGCCCAAACGCCGTCGGAAAGTATTGTTTAAAATGCCTATCAGTGCAGGTGACGTTAGTTACCTCACTCCTTCCTTCTTTAGCTTTCTGAAGGCGCTAAAGAAAGAAAAGAGTAGCCGATAACGCGCGCATAGAAAGCTAATCCTACTACCAGACACTGGTAAATCAGAAATAAAGCTCTGCTACAACTGATAATGACAAAAATTATTCGGACACTATGAACACTGTAAATGCCGCCTTGCTGGGTACCTCGAGCCTGAAACCCTCTCTTCTGAATATTTTGTCTCTTGTGTTCAGGTATATAGATGTAGTCGATACACAATTCCACGGCCTCAAATAAAACAACTAAAGCGCAGCACGTTCTTCCCTATATCTCATTCGATCGCCCTCTCCATTTTCTATGCGAGTGCCATTTAGATAAAAGCTAGATAACCAGAGCAGCTAAAAGCATCCTTGGGAAAAGAGTTCCTCGCTGGAGAGTCAGAGTAACCTTTCGCTCTTCTAATCATGCATACATTTGGATGTATATGGGCCCTGACTTCAACTCTAGAGCCTTTAATAAACGCTGCTGGAAAGGGGGCATCCTTCTTATAGGATGCTCCTTTCCAACTGGGAAATTTCAGAGCAGCACGCTCGGGCGTCTCTCACTGCTTCACTGCGTCAAGATAGCAACCCTTATTACGACCCATCTGCATAAATGGAAGCTTAATAGACGGTCTCTGCAGTCTTCATGCGTAAGTATAGTCCGGGATGACACGCCCGGCGTGTCTCCGCACATGTAACGCCAAAGACAAACAGTAAAAAGGAAACAAGAAGAAAAACGGCTTCCTTGGCGTCTTGTAAAAAGGTCAAGTCAAAGAGGAGGTCGACCGCGATGTCGATGGGGCCTCGTTTATTGTAAGCTCCGCGCGAGGTAAGAGTAGCAAATCGGCATTTCAGTTAGGCGTCGGAGGCCCTGGAACTCCTATGAGCACCTCAGTAGCAACGGCATTTCGTCGTCATAGTCCGCGGTCCCGCTGTTCAACCAGGCAAAGCCCATTGGCAACGTAAATTTAGTGCCAAGAGAAGGCTAATTTTGTCATTGTGAGACGTCATTGAACTACGTAAGGACAGTACATTCCTCGTGGCTCGGCCTGTTCCCTTCCGGCAATGCTGCAGCGATACGCCGGAAGTATATTTCTGAAATTCGTCTTCCGGTCATTCGGAATTCATTCGGAAATTGATTTCGCGACATGTGATCCTATATACAGGTGCAGCCTCTTCGCGTTCTGGCTGGCTAACACATTTTGAATGTGCGTTACACGAGCGCCTATAGTCCAGTGTGGGTGGTCGACCTCAGAAATCATATTCATATTCAGATTTACATTTATTGGTTCCAAAAAAATGTTGTTACAACATCACAAATATACAGAGGAGGGTCCCAAAGTGAAAGAACTGTAGTGGGACCATTGGTTAACAATAACAACATTGTTGCTGATATCTATAGACAGCAAATGGGCGTTATTATCAAGTAACATCAACAGATCAAATGCAATATTATGCATTTCATTCAAAATCAAGCAAAGAAGAAAAAGCACGTTATAAAAGAAAGTCGCGAAAAAGCATGGATGAAACACAAGAAATCGCATGTGAGACAGAAGTCAAAGATACACCGTCAGATGGTAGTACAGTTAACGCAGGAAATGATGCTTCAGGTAATTTTTGAAGATTTGAAGAGAAGTACAGGTTTTTATTGTTCATGGTAATTGATTTCAAAGAGAAATTGCAGCAAACACAGATGTCTTTTTTGCCGTAATTGGTATGAACCAGGGTTAACAAGAAACTGTTGTTAGCTGCAAATCTGGTTATATTTTTATTCTGCAAAAGGTCAACTGCAATTAACAGAAACGTAAGGTTATTATGAAGCAACTTGTGGAATAAGACGAGTATGGTAAACTGGAACAAATTATTAACAGGCAAGATATTGTACGCGCGAAGTAAGACAGAGGCATTGGACTGCATGGAGCTAGCGGTGATAATGCGTATTGACTGATTTAGGATATGTTAATTGGTGATAAGTGACAAGCGTACGTGTTGCCCCATAAAACAATGCCGTAATTAATGTGACCATGAATGACAGCGTAATACAACGCTAGCAGAGCCTCGCGAGACAAAAAAGGGGCGAGGTTTGATTAATGCACGGATGCCAAACGCAGCCTTCTGCTTGAGATGTTGGAAGTGACAGCGAAATGTAAAGTTAGGGTCAAGATGTATGCCAAGAAAAGTAACATTGGTGCAAGCGGGAATTGAACGAACTCCAAGGTGTAGTTCAGGAATAGAAGTTAAGAGCTTCTGAACACTTTTAAACAACATAATAAATATCGTTCATATTCAATATCATTCCTATTGCAAGGTTGTTTTCGAACACAATTTCCAATAGCTCGTGTGATCAATCATACAGTAAAGCGCCGCGTCGGCTGTTTCGATAAGGTTCGACGTCGATACTCGGCCTTACGTACAGCCGACGTGCGCTTAGTGTTCCTTTGTCGGGAACGTTGCTCACGCCTTGGTCCACCATCTCACTCTGCCTTTCAATATCCTTCAGGCAGCAGCTCCCGGCGGGAGCTGTAAGCACCTAGGCAATCACCCAGCGAGAGAACAGGCGGAAACCAATCTGTGGAACCAGCGCACCCATCGAGGATAAAGAAGCTATGCACACACGAATAGAGAACAGCCTAGCACAAAGAAACGGACAAGCTGCCTAATGAAGAGAAACTGCGCGTGTAACCACGGCTGTCCTCCAGTTTCACAGCTCGAGAAAGTGATTTTCTGTCTCCTGTAAGGAGGAACGCTTGTACAACCAGCATCCATTGAACACACCGCTTGACATAGCGTACTTCAGTGTGCAATACTTGGAAACAAAACAGCTTTTTTCCACAAACAAGACGAAAGCATCTATTTAACCGTCACCTTCTTCTTCGAACGTCATCAAGGTCGATGCTATTAATGGCGTTATCGCGGCGTCTCGAAGTTGGTGTTGAGGAAAGAGCAAGCAAGCCCTGGTTACATCTGAAGGAGAAACAAGTGGCAGAACTCGTTACCTGAGTCACATTTGTGTAATGCGCAAGAAAGAATTACATGGGCTTCAGATGATCTATGCACACGCAAAGGGAAAATGTATGAGTTCGCATACGTGGGCTGTGAAAGTGTGATGCAACTACGCAGGCACCGTCTGGAAATGAAATACGGGCGCGCTCTCGAAGATGGTGAAATGATCAAAGGGCACAAAGCTGCGGCACAAATATCACGAAGTTAGACGGGCAACTTCAAAGCGGCGAGGCGACTAACGTCAGTGAGGACAGTTTTCGGATCATCGATGATCAGCATTTTTCGCCAGAGTGTAAAGCCTGATATTTTCAGCAGCGCGCCACTTTGAGCCTAGGTATATGCTCCGCGTTGAAGCACGAGCAAACATTTATTTTGTTGTTCGATATTAACAAGCTTCCAGATTCCAATGGCGGCCTGTCCGGAACAAGGGATTCTTAGCACCCTCTGCTGCGTCGCAGATCTCACCGCCGCCGTGGTCAGTTGCTTCGCAGCTGCTGGGGACTGAGGGCCGGGGTTTGATTGTTGTGTTCATATAGGAGGTTGTGACCATGTACTGCACCAGGATGGCCAATCCTGCTCTGGTGAGGGAGTGCGTTATCGGTTCTGGTCACCGGGATCAGGCCGCACTCCAGGGCTGTTTATGCAATTTTATCAACACGCAGATTTTTTTTTTACTCCGGTGGCAAATTGCGCAGCACCGGCATTCGAACCACGGTCCTTCTGCACGCGAGGTGGATGCTCTACCTCTACGCCACGGCTGCACCTGGCAATCTGAACCTGGCAACGTTTAACGCTAGAACGTTATCTAGTGAGGCGAGTCTAGCAGTGCTATTGGAAGAATTAGAGGGCCGTAAAGGGGTTATAATAGGGCTCAGTGAAGTTAGGAAGAAAAAAGAAGCATATACAGTTCTGAAAAACGGGCACGTCTTGTGCTACCGGGGCTTAGCGGAGAGAAGAGAACTAGGAGTCGGATTCCTCATTAATAAGGCTATAGCTGGTAAGATACAGGAATTCTATAGCATTAACGAGAGGGCGGCAGGTCTTGTTGTGAAACTTAATAAGAGGTACAAATTGAAGGTCGTACAGCTCTACGCCCCTACATCCAGTCATGATGACCAGGAAGTCGAAAGCTTCTATGAAGACGTGGAATCGGCGATGGGTAAAGTGAGAACAAAATACACTATACTGATGGGCGACTTCAAAGCCAGGGTAGGCAAGATGGAGGCTGCAGACAAGACAGTGGGGAATTTTGGCATATGCTCTAAGAATAGCAGGGGAGAGTTATTAGTAGAGTTTGCAGAACAGAATAATATGGGGATAATGAATACCCTCTTCCGCAAGCGGGATAGACGAAAGTGGGCGTGGAGGAGCCCGAATGGCGAGACTAGAAATGAAATAGATTTTATACTCTGCGCTAACCCTGGCATCATACAAAATGTGGACGTGCTCGGCAAAGTGCGCTGAAGCGACCATAGGATGGTAAGAACTCGAATTAGCCTAGACTTGAGGAGGGAACGGAAGAAACTAGTACATAAGAAGCCGATCAATGAGTTAGCGGTAAGAGGGAAAACAGAGGAATTCCGTATCAAGCTACAGAACAGGTATTCGGCATTAACTCTGGAAGGGGACCTTAGTGTTGAAGGTATGAAGGACAATCTTATGGGCATCGTTAGGGAGTGTGCAATAGAAGTCGGTGGTAACTCCGTTAGACAGGATGCCAGTAAGCTATCGCAGGAGACGAAAAATCTGATAAAGAAACGCCAATGTATGAAAGCCTCTAACCCTACAGCTAGAATAGAACTGGCAGAACTTTCGAAGTTAATCAACAAGCGTAAGACAGCTGACATCAGGAAGTATAATATGGATAGAATTGAACATGCTCTCAGGAACGGAGGAAGCCTAAAAGCAGTGAAGAAGAAACTAGGAATAGGCAACAATCAGATGTATGCGTTAAGAGACAAAGCCGGCAATATCATTACTAATATGGATGAGATAGTTCAAGTGACTGAGGAGTTCTATAGAGATTTGTACAGTAGCAGTGGCACCCACGACGATAATGGAAGAAAGAATAGTCTAGAGGAATTTGAAATCCCACAAGTAACGCTGGAAGAAGTAATGAAAGCCTTGGGAGCTATGCAAAGGGGGAAGGCAGCTGGGGAAGATCAGGTAACAGCAGATTTGTTGAAGGATGGTGGGCAGATTGTTCTACAAAAACTGGCGACCCGGTATACGCAATGTATCATGACCTCGAGCGTACCGGAATCTTGGAAGGACGCTAACACAATCCTAATTCATAAGAAAGGGACGCCAAAGACTTGAAAAATTATAGAGCGATAAGCTTACTGTCTGTTGCCCAGAAACTATTTACTAAGGTAATCGCTAATAGAATCAGGAACACCTTAGACTTCTGTCAACCAAAGGACCAGGCAGGATTTCGTAAAAGCTACTCAACAACAGACCATATTCATACTTTCAATCAGGTGATAGAGAAATGTGCGGAATATAACTAATCCTTATATATAGCTTTCATTGATTACGAGATAGCGTTTGATTCAGTCGAATCCTCAGCAGTCATGGAGGCATTTCGGAATCAGGGTGTAGACGAGCCGTATGTAAAAATACTGAAAGATATCTATAGCGGTTCCACAGCCACCATAGTCCTCCATAAAGAAAGCAACATAATCCCAATAAAGAAAGGCCTCAGGCAGGGAGACACGATCTCTCCAATGCTATTCACAGCGTGTTTACAGGAGGCATTCAGAAACCTGGATTGGGAAGAATTGGGGATAAAAGTTAATGGAGAATACCTTAGTAACTTGCGATTCGCTGATGATATTGCCTTGCTTAGTAACTCAGGGGACCAATCGCAATGCATGCTCAGTGACCTGGAGAGGCAAAGCCAAAGGGTGGGTCTAAAAATTAATTTCCAGAAAACTAAAGTAATGTTTAACAGTCTCGGAAGAGAACAGAAGTTTACGATAGGTAGCGAGGCACTGGAAGTGGTAAGGGAATACACCTACTTAGGACAGGTAGTGACCGCAGATCCGGATCATGAAACTGAAATAATCAGAAGAATAAGAATGGGCTGGGGTGCGTTTGGCAGGCATTCTCAACAGCAGGTTGTCATTATCCCTCAAGAGAAAAGTGTACAGCAGCTGTGTCTTGCTTACCAGTACTCACCTACGGGGCAGAAAGCTGGAGGCTTACGAAAAGGGATCTACTTAAATTGAGGACGACGGAACGAGCTATGGAAAGAAGAATGACAGGTGTAACGTTAAGGGATAAGAAAAGAGCAGATTGGGTGAGGAAACAAACGCGAGTTAATTACATCTTAGTAGAAATCAAGAAGAAGAAATGGGCATGCGCAGGACATGTAATGAGGAGGGAAGATAACCGATGTTCATTAAGGGTTACCAACTGGATTCCAAGAGAAGGGAAGCGTAGCAGGGGACGGCAGGAGGTTAGGTGGGCGGATGAGATTAGGAAGTTTGCAGGGACAACATGGCCAAAATTAGTACATGACCGGGGTAGTTGGAGAAGTATGGGAGAGGCCTTTGCCCTGCAGTGGGCGTGACCAGGCTGATGATGATGGTGATTAACAAGCTTAGACTCTGCATAGCAGAAAACTGTGACTTCTAGCGAATTGAGAGTACTTATCACTGAATCCTTTATCATGTAGAATGCCTAGGTCCTAGTTTCCCCCATCATGTATCTCCCTTTCTTTTCTCTCCCCCTGCAACTTATGAAAAGGTTTTACATATATTCGGCCTGCCTGTAATGTTCTGTAAGTCCACATTATTGTTCCAAGGCATGATGAACAAATACCGGTTGACCGACCGACTGATCGACAAACTAGCTAACTAACTAACTAACTAACTAACTAACTAACTAACTAACTAACTAACTAACTAACTAACTCATCAAGCAACCGATCTTCTGACTGACTGACTGACTGACTGACTCATTCACTCACTGACCCACAGACCGACGAAAGAAGGAACGAATGAGCGGACGGAAAGAAAGTTGGTGTTTCAGAATCCTAATACAAATCAATAGGCGCTAGTATTTTCAAGTCGGAGGTTATGTATATAAATATTGCTTTTGTGCACACAAACGTTTTATTTTCAAAACCTAAAGCAAGGGACAGTTCGAGTAACACTCTTTAGCCTAATCCGCACTATGTGCCTCTTTCAGCGCACTTTCCCAAATCGACAGTGAATGGTCAAGTTGTTATGCTGCACGGCAGTTTCTGTGCTATGCACTGATACTGAGGCCCTGTTCTCTGCACTAGTACCGCAGAGCAATAAGCACACAGGCCAGTCTTAATCAGAAGCAGTGCCATGTCAGAAAGAGCTTCATTCATTTCTCTTCACCCGCCACCATCTCGTCTACTTGCAATGGTAAACAAAGAGAGACTTACTTTAACACCATCAACGTGCCTAAGAGCCCCGCTAGGTAGGTCAACGAAGCAAGCCCCCCATTGTTTGCGACCACCAAGAGAGGGATAAGGATCACATCCCATAAAAGTATGCTGCCCGGCTCGTCTGGCGCAGTCCTCTCCGCTTTCCTCCGGAAGAGCGTCGACTGTGGCTTACGAGTGGCCTTGCCTTGCATTCTGCACAGAGCACTGTAATGCCAGCATCGTAAAGCCCGCGAGGGCCTCCGGCTTGCAAAATGCTGAAGCATGGGAAAGCAATCAAATAAAAAGAAGGTAACAAAGAAAAAAGAACAACCAGAGCCTAAATATGTTCTTTCTTTCTTTCCTTCTTTTCTTGTCTTTGGTGACCAGTCGTAACTTGGTGGACTGCTTTGCAAGCCTCCCGTAGCTGCCACAACACCATTTGTGTTCACTGTCGAAGAAGTAATGCTCACACTGACGCACGAATGCACAAAATTACGTGCTCACCAGGCTCTAAGAATGAGGAAAATGCGGAGTAAGCACACAGACGCAAGGAAACTCCGCACCACGTGGAAGCCGCCTTCTTCCACAGCTCTTCCAAGTTCTTTATTACCGCTATCAACCTTGCAATATGGCGCGTGAAAGAGCCGAACTTAAGCGGAGAAAAAGGGCGATGCCAGAGGAGCGGTGCATCACTCACTTTCCCATGCTTGAAAATGGGCCTCGGAAGAGGATGCAAATGAAGGAAGGAAGAAATGCAAGGAGCGTGGATGTAACAGGGGAAGGTTAATAGACCATACAATGGCTGGTGGTTCATCATGCTGTCGACAAACCTGCGAGGAAGTCACTATGCAGTGAAAACACGTTCACTCGCACTCCTTTGTTCGGGCTTCCCTTTCTTTTGCGATGCCGTCGTACATCTTGCGAAGTGAGGTGCTTAGAAATCGTGGTATATAACGTTTCCAAAATATTTATATAAGAGGTGTCGAAACAAGACTGAAGTGGGCCATTATTCGGCCTTTGCTTATATAAACAAAAAGAAGAAAGATTTGTTGGAATTGGGCCAACGAAATGCACCATTCTGCCATATTGTTGTTGTGTGCTTTCACTTTAGTTATTAGAGCAGCGCAGAAGATTTTTGTTGCCAAAATAGCTGCTGTTCCGCACATATTTCGAAGCAGTGATGTGATAGCTATAGCGTAATATTATCCGCACTAAGGCTTCCACAAACTCATGCTGTATTCTTTAAGTAAACATTGGCATATGCGCGTCAGCAATCTTCTTTTGAGAAGAAAACACTAATTATAGTTAAGCACTTAGGCCTAGTTGTCTTCATTTGTGTAGATGTTTAGAAAACGCCCCCTGGTGGTTGAAAACAAAGAAATATCCCTCTTTCTTGCTCCTCTTTCCTGCCTTTCCCTTCATGTAACTGGCGTAGTGTTACGTTTCGCCTACGACGCGCGGTTTAGCCGGCGCGACTGCAACAAAGCGGCAGACATTTTGGCCCGTTCGGCGTCGCCGCTACGCTCCCCGCCAAGCGCGTCCAGGCATGTTCCGATGCCACGTGTCTTCATGTGCGTGTGTGAGTGTATGTGCCATTGTGCCCGACCGGCGGCGATACGACAGCAGGGGTCACCTTCTCCTCCCAGCCATTGTGCCCGACCGGAGGCGATACGACAGTAGGAGTTACCTTCTCCTCCCAGCCATTGTGCCCGACCGGAGGCGATACGACAGTAGGAGTTACCTTCTCCTCCCAGCCATTGTGCCCGACCGGAGGCGATACGACAGTAGGAGTTACCTTCTCCTCCCAGTCTTTGTGCCCGACCGGCGGCGCTACGAGAGTATGCGTCACCTTATCCCATTGTACAATCACGTGCTCGTCTATTGAGGGGTTCCTTCTTGCCCTCAACTGCGAGAGTATAAAAACAGCTGCCCCCGGACGCCAAAAGGAGGGCTCCGATTTCTTCTGTTGAGTAAAGTGCACTCCCGTCTCTCTACTTCGGTCAACCTGACCGCCAACTCTTTGCGATGTTAAAATAAACAAGTTGTTTTGTTGTCACCAGTCGACTCATGCTTTGCCGGGACCTTCGGATGCTTCCAGTTGTACCCCAGGCCGCCAGGCCAACGCTACCCTTGGGGCTTGCGACCCAGGTGCAACCACGGGCGTCAGCGCCGAGTTCCCAACAGGTCGTACCATCGGTGCGACCACAACAACCGTTGCCATCGGTGG
Organism: Dermacentor variabilis; assembly: GCF_050947875.1. Taxonomy (NCBI): domain Eukaryota; kingdom Metazoa; phylum Arthropoda; class Arachnida; order Ixodida; family Ixodidae; genus Dermacentor; species Dermacentor variabilis. The sequence continues at coordinate 61,234,399 of NC_134571.1, read as the reverse complement.
GATTCAAACAGTAGTTGGTATCGTTTCTGTCTTGCTTTCCTCCTATCCGTTCCCAAATGCAGTTTAGCAAACCAAAAGTTCTTCCTGTTAATCTTGCTTTTCCCATCCCATTTCTCTCTCTCTCTCTCTCTCTCTCTCTCTCTTTTATCTGGGCACTACTATCTGGATAAGCAGCAGAACACGGCCTCACTCATCAGAGTGACAGAGCGGGAAAAAAACCAAGGGAAAGACAGGGAACTTAACGAAAGGATGTCTCCGGCTGGCTACCCTTAGTGGAGAATGGGGAAATAGTTGCGAAACATGAGAGAAAGCGAAGACAATAACAATAACAATACACAACTGTGTCTGTGGGCACTGCGACACAGTCTGAAGGTGCCATATAACCATACACAGTGTCGACTTCCCATTAATACATTCAGCTTCGCACAGTGCCCAGTCACAACTTGTCACACAGTCTGGTATAACCTAGATAACGCAACAGTGTCTTTGTAGCGGCTGGCGCTGATGTTCGTGTCGGCCAGTTTCCAAGAGTTTTGCTTTCCATAAGTGAGCGCTTGTCGAATTGGTGTAGCATGGCTGAGAGCGCTTTGTGGGTTGAAACGAGGACACTCGCAAAGGAGGTGTGCGACAGTTGCTTATCAAGCTTCAAGATTACAAATTGTGCTATTGGACATTTCAATCAAAAAGGAGTAAGCATTTGAAAATGCTACTCCGAGCCAAAAAAGGGTCAGAAGGGTGCATTGACGTCGTGGTAGGTCAAATGGAATACGGAGCTGTAGATTAGGGTCCGGGGTATGAAGGCGTGCAGTTCTAAATTCCGATGAATTCCATTGATCCGATGTTAGGTTACGCTGCGTCGTCTCTCGAAAGAGAAATGATAGCGCACTTGGCACCGTCATGAGTGGATCGGGCACCGCTTGATCCTTTTTATATACGCCGCATTAACTATAGACAACCATTGAAACGTCAGATTATGCCCTTCGTTGACCACTCGATGGTAGACTTGTCTGATTTCTGCGATGACCTAAATTTAACGAGAGCAAAAGAGGCCAGGCACCTTATCGTCCAGGCACAGTATTCTCCGCTGCGGAATCGGATGAAGGGCTGTAAGGCAAATGGAATCTTGCATTCGCAATGTTTGGGTTTATTAGTTGAAATTTGGCACCGCTCTGTGATATTTTTACCCCGAAGCTGGTAAGGAGAGTTCCGCAACGGCAGTCGTGCAGCCGCTGTGACGGGTAATCAAAGAATGTCAAAGACTCAAAGGATGTTGAAGACCAGCGTCCTCCCTGTTCGGTTTTCTTTTACCATCAGATTTTATTCTGTTTCTTCCGAAGTGCAGGAAATACATCAGATGTCAATAAAAGAATATCTAGCAACGCATCCTTTGTCGGAGCCCCAAATATGCTTTGAAACGTAATTATTAAGAGTTATGAAGTAAGTTACCTTGTATATCTTGGATACACTCTTGGATAGACGGGTAGATTCTCTCTTAGTACAGCTTCCCTGTCTATGACGTACGAGTTGCTGCGATTGGCATGCATCTGTGAAATATCTTGTTCGAGCTTCTTTTTTTCCCTTTTTATATAAACGTTTTCTTCTTGTGGGTAAATTTTTTAGTGATTTTTGAATACTACAGTAAGCGAAGCACACTCGAGAAATTCAGGCAGTTCGCTATTTTATCAAACATTCTCAGTTTTTCTGCTTATTCATACGTGCGCTTATCTGAATAACAAAGGCCAGAGGTACGACTTACAGGTCTGTTCGCTGGCTCACGGCCTCGCCAACGGCCTCAATGGAACGCAGCGGCAACACTACGTTCCCAGGCAAACAGGCTTCATTGCGATTGCAGCACCGAACAGTCAATTTCCACAGCAGCAGCCTTACAAACTCTAAGCTGACGTTTGAAAACAAAAACTACAGGCACTGGCTGTTCACTTAACATTTCTCACCAGCCGCTCCATTACATTCTAACCTTCACGGCCGCATGCAAACGGATGTGGAAATCCTTTAACAGCTCCTCGCTAAAGATTTATAGAAGCTATAGGGTCCTGCCATTATCAGGGCCCTGCAGTTACCAGAGTCCTCTTATAACAGACTTTGGTAATATCGGTAAAATTAAGTAATACGCTCTATAAGTACCATCGAATAAATAAAAATAAATAAACCTGTATTCACCCTATTCTTGAATGACTTCTAATGGCGGATCCGGTGTTCCATGCCACTGTGTTACGACGCTATACAAGTTGTTATGATCGACCTCTCAAGTGTGGGAAAGGTTCAAGCGGGCGTTTCCATGGATGGACAGACACAACTTTACTGTAAATCCGGCAAAGTTTAACGACTTGGGCCTTCCCACGTCGAGATTATATTCCTCGTCCCAGAAAAGGTTATTAGGATCAGCCTGGAGTTCGACTTCTCAAGTGTGAGAAAGATTCAAGCGGGTGTTCCCATGTCGAGCTAATTGCCCTCTTCCCCGAAAATGCGTCCCCCTCTACACCCTGAGCAGACTCAAAGGAGAAGACACGATGAGGAGGAGTTCGTCGACTTCATAACCTGACAAACGCAGTGACACCTCCTCAAGTTCCCCACGTTTCCCAAGAATACATCGAGGACCACAAGACCGCGAGGGGTTATTTAAGGCCGCCCTGGCCCCCGTGTTAGGCAGAACCACTGGAGACTCGGATAGAGTCGCAACCTGGTACCAATAAAGTGAATACATTCTTTTCTACGTTTTTTCATCATCACGATGCCCGCTTTCGTCTTAGTTTCACTATTCTTGCAGTGAAGACCCACCTCGCCCGGTCGAGATCATGTCAAAGTATCTATATCGCTATGCAACTACATACGTGGTGCTTTTTTAGCACTGGCAAATTTCGAAGATTGCTTCTGGGATATAGTACATACCTACTTATTTATGTGGATTACTTAAAGAGGCTAGCATTATTTCGATAGGTATATACTTGCACGAGAAACAAAAATGCGTAATTGCCGTTTCACAAAATTTCACACACACACACACAAATGCTAAGTGGTTCTTTCTTCTTGTTTTTTCATATCTAAGACAAAAAAGTCACAATTTCGACTGAAAGGCGAAGCATCGGTCATGATAAAAAATTAGTAGACAGCTACATGAAGCAAGGTTTCTAGTTTTATTGGTCGTATAAACTTGTAAAGATTAGGTTACTAACTAAATCTATAAGCGCAGTATCACGCGCGCACAAGCAAACATGAACACATCTCAATCGATGACCGCGCACACTCACTGTCAAAATGCTGGAGTGAGAAAGCGCGGCACCAGCAGCGAGCGAATTCACCTTCGTACTGCCTCTCGCTTCAACGTGAACACAACGCACACGAAGCTGTCAGCACTCGACCCACTCTGTCCAAGGCATCGCCGAACACTTTCAAGATATGCCGCGCCACAAGCAGCTGCTGCCGTAGGCGAACGCCCCTCTCCCTCCCTTCCCCCCGATGCGTTGTGCGCGACGGAAGACGACGCGCTTTCTCCCCGCTTTCCTGTCTTGCGTACGCGAGATTGAGCCACCGTTGTCGGCGCACCCTCACGCGCTTTCACTCGCGCATACAGCATATGGCACGCGCCGATGATGTTGTCACAACTGGACTTTGCACGGAACGTCACGGCGACGGCGATGGTAGAAACGCGCGTGGAGGGCCCATATAATTGCCATCACAATAACATACCACAAGGTTTGGGTTTTCTATCAGGCGTGATAACAACAACAACAACAACAACAACAAACAACATACGCTGGTAGAAGTCGCCTAAGCAACACTGTGCAATGATGCGAAACATTTAAGGTGAGGTAAGCTGGCGCTTGAAATAAAAATGGCGTTTAGGCGAAACGACAGGAGGTCGTGAAAAACACACAATAACTGCAGTTTGTGCTGATTTGTTTCACTTGTATTTATTGTTTTATCTTTTTGCTCCGTTAGGGAGAAAGCGAGAGAGGATTTCACGGTTGCTAAGGCAACGGGACGAATTTTTGGCGCAGACTCAAATCCGCGACTACACGACGAGACAGCAGAGAAGTAACGCGCATTTAGGGAAATTGATTTTCACTTTGTTTGCGAGAGCAAGGAAAATACTAAAGCAGGTTACCACAATCGAACTCCCTGAGCGCGAAGCATTTGAAGTGCCTGCTGAAAAGCAACTTTGTTGACGTTGGCGACTTACGGGAACCGCTAGCTCATCCTAACATACTGGTGAAGCTGCCGATGGTTTTTGCTTTTTCTTTGGTATTTGCACTTTAATACGGCGCACGAAAATTTATTGCGCAGATAACGCTGGCCGGAAAGAAAGAAAATAACATGCAGTTTTGTTGATTACGGGGCGAAGCAAAGATAAATATCTATATTCTACATATAGAGAGTGTCTCCAAAATTCGACACGGCAGTTTGAAGAAGCACGGCATTTGAACAGCTAGAATGGGAGAATTGGATTCTGTGCCTTTCCCGCTGTGCCAAGCAACTCGAATTTTTGTCGCTCCGACGGATCCTTCTACTTTTATTTATTTTGGTTTTGTTTTGGTCAAGCTAGGACAAACGGCGTGAAGGCTCAACAAAATTCGATCGCAAGAACAGTCAGGCGCTCTCCGCGCATTGGTAGCGCAGATGCTTCACGGCGTTGAGAGCCCGCAACCAATCTGGACCAAACTCAGTGCAGCAGTCGCAGATGAGCGAAGCTTGAGGTGTAGCACTATTTTGTATTCCATTTGGCACACTGATTGCTTTGTAGTTTGTACCTATTACCCACATTGTTACGTCAGCGGCTGTGTACAGTGAAGAACCAAGCAAGTTTGGCAAGCACAAACTAAGCTCTTGAAGTAAATAGATACGCTACACTTTATGCCACAGTAGCGAAGTAGGAAATACAAACTAATCAGGTACATGCAATAAGACGTCAACCGATCAAGAGAGTCGGGCGACGTTAGCGGCGCTTCTGCCCTTCTTTGTGTTATGCTTTAATTTGTGATACCATGCATCCAGTAGCGACAACGTACGAAGCGAGGTCGAGGTGCAGTATTCAAGGTGCAACATGTTTTATTTTCTTACGCCAGTTAGGTTGCATGCTGTGTTGGACTGATACTGTGAATTAATAATGCGAAAGCAATAAATGGCTCATGAAGCGGAAAATCCGGCCTTGGTGGCGTGACCAAACGATGGTCGAGAAAGGCTACGAACGACTGCCACCTTTGGTGGGAGTCAAACCCACGATCTTGGGTGTAAATTAAGGCGAAGTTAACTGAGACACAGTTCATTAAGACAGACTTCGTTAAGGCACTCGAACCCACAACTTTTGATGGGAGCCAACCCCAGAAATTTGGGGGTTAACTAAGGCGATGTTACTTAAGGCACAGTTAACTAAAGTAGAGCTAATTGAGGTAGTCGAACACACGATCATTGTTGGAAGTTGAGCCCTCACATTTGGTGGGAGTCGAACCCAATACGTAGCGTTGTGGCATAATGTCTAAGCATCGCGCACTGGTCGCGATGCTTTCGCATTTGCCCACGCAATGGACCTTGAATTTTGTTCATTAAGCTACCACTGAAGTAGTCCCTCACCAGCACCATGACTCAAAATTTCTATCTCCAGTCAAAGCGTCGCCAAGCTGCCACAGTTTCGTTCATCTACAATCTTGGCTCGATGCTTAAACAAAATTCGTTATTTTGTAGCAATACGAAAGCCCCGTAAGATTGTTATTCAGTATAATGACAATGTTTCGCGCTTAGAATCTACGGACAGACGTTTCTAATGTAGTAGTTATACTGCATTGATTCCTCTCAAACAAGCAACTTGCAAGTCTTGCTTTTGATAAAAAGTAATTCGTATGACATTATGTGCTCTATTAAACGAAACTGGAGGTAGTTAGCGACTATATATAAATGAACATACTATAAAATTAATTATTGTAGCAAAGCGATAAAAATTCGCTAACGCAACTAGCACCGCCAGCAAAACAACACCTGTGAAGAACGAAAACGAACGAAGCTGATGATGGGGCGTGAGCAAGAAACTAAGCCTCTATATGGTAGCGATGCCTTCCGCTCGATACTACGTATATCTTATCATACATCATTCACGGCCGACTGATCATATTGATAACGCGAGCGAAGCGTATCATTGGCCACTGATGAAGGGCGAAAAGTTCAACAAAAAAAATAAAAACGGTAAAGTCATTTCAACGAAATCGTGGCCCTCACAGACGACTCGCATATCAAAAAGAAATAATTATAAAACATATTGTAAACGCGCTCTTTCCTGTAAGCACAAGATTTTCACTCCGCAAAACTCTTCGTCGCACAGAAGCGAACTCATGTCAACGTGCGCGCGCCATTGGCCGCTTGCTGACGGATCGAAGAATGGAGTCGGTCTCGGCGCATCCGTGTACTCCTCTTCCTTCTTTGTGGCTCGTGCGGTGTTTACCCCTTCTTCACGCAAATGCGCGCTTCCAATTCCGGTCGTCTTATCCGACAGCGGGCGCCGTCAGGCGAAGATAAAAAGCGTTCGCGAACTTTGCGCGCTAACGCGCCGCTATCGAGCAGAATACGCGAGCGGTCTTTACGAGACTTGAGGTGCCATTATGGCAACGATTGCTACAGTAAAAGAGGCTTACGACCAACAAACCGTAGAAATGAAGCGACGATGAAGGGGGTAAGCTTAGTATAGCGAACGAGTGTGCACCAATACGAGCACTAAGCATTAACCCGAACTTCCTCGTCGTAGAAAAGTACTCCGCAACTGGCAGTATAGAGAAATGTGACGCGTAAACAGCAGAACCTGAAGAGTATTTTTCGTCTCTGAAGAGTGGGCTAAAGAGAGAAGCGTAAGCCTCAACCCTGTGTCAATGTTTCGATATGGGCCTTCGTTTTCATCAGGGACTTGGTTCTGGGCTTAGGCTTATCTTGTTCGCCCGCGGGTTCTCAATTCAGGTATCTGTCTTTCTGTGACTTCATGTCTTCTTAGGATTTCGCTATGCAGAGAAGCACAGCTCTAAGTGTCGAAGTGGTTGCTGCAAAGCAGCATTCCGAACTAAAGAAAGCCCCCTAAGTGCACTTCATATAAGTTTAGTTTCTTTACTTGCGATGCGTTGCCGCCTTTTAAGTCGCTTGAAATCCTTTCGATGACCCAGCACGAGTAACAAATTATCCGAGCCACAACCCGCCTAAGCTTTTGAAGACACTCGCAGCGCTTTCTGAAAACTTTTCGCTGTATTCGAGTGCACGGAGCGTGAGCCTTGGGAAGATGACAGATTAGGTTCGTTGGTAATCCATTATTTGTTTTTTTTTGTTTTTTTGCAAGGTTGTATAGCACAAGGCAGTGAAGTGCTTCGCGCTATATGTTTTTGAAGCAACAATAAAAAAACGTGCATTATTGGTGTTGATCTCTTGACGTCATTTCATTTCCCCTTACCCTCCCCCCCCCCAGTGCAGGGTAGCAAACCAGAATTTTATCCGGTTAACTTCCCTTCCTTTCCCGCCCCGTTTATATATATATATATCTCTTTTGACATCAGTGTTGCTCGCGGTGCAATTCGGCAAGCTTTTCTATGTCTCGGCAAGCAGGGCAATATTAGATGAAAGACAAAGACGAAGAACAAAGCATTATGAAATTCCGTCGTCACAAGGACCAACCTTAGCTAGCGCCAAATTCAAGGTGACGGAACGTGTCAGTACAAGATTAAAAGTTTCTCCATCGCAAGCGAAAGCTAATGGAAAAGTTAGCTCCGCTTTTCTTTCGTAAGTGCGCTTTGCCATTGGCCGGTTGCCCTCGCTAACAGTATGCGCTACATCAGGATTTGCGTGCATCGGCTCTTACGATGAATTTTAGCGTAAGAACGCCTTTTGTGATTACGGGCCCTGGTTACTTGCATTTCTCGAGCATTAAATGGCTTCCTCCTCTGCTTCTGTATTAAATGCGAAACATGTGAAGTTCGGCAACCAAAGGTCAGGCTATTCCAAAATCATTTTTTAGGTATGGAAAACAACAAAAAGATGGCGAATATATAAAGCTATCTGAAATGTATATAACATAATGGCACACAAACAGTGCATGTCCGTAAATCACTAAGAAAATAAAGAAAAAAGTTATTAGACTACAATAATAACACAAGCACGAACAGGTAATGTGAACATAGAGGACATTAAAAAAGTTCACATTAACTACCGTTCACAAGAAATTTGACACTTCGCCGTGTACGAGCAAAACTCGTAGAGCCTCGAGATCCAATCTATCTTGGTGCTGCTGTGCGCATACTTTAGATGATGGCCTTTTCTTTACGGGATGAAAAAAATCAGGCGTAAGGGCGACCTCGATGGGTAAGCGGTGTGGAAGCCCGTTCAGTAAGCGCTATATCTTGAGATTTACAGCAAAGGGCAGCAGAGGGTCAATGTTATCTAGTAAAGACGACTTTGCACGGGGATCAAATCATGTCGTCTGGCATAACTTGTTTCGTAGGCCGCGAAATAATAGCTTAACATCACCATCGGCGTTGCTGTATTCTACTTCAAAACTACAGCCCCTGTTACGGCAGTAAGGCAATACGTTCGTTTGAGTCACTCAACCAGCAGCGCTAAGCACTGCTTACAAAAAAAAAAAAAAAACGCCTATGGTTGCCATGGTTCCATCGGTTACACATCTGATTCTAGACCTGAATAGCAAAATACTTCTGTCGAAATGATGAAAAAAAATTACGCAAATCCAACGCAAATGAAATCTATTTGGAGAAAGGTAGACAGAACAGGTGAGCCTTCTTTGCCTCTTCAATTTTCCGCAGCCGCCGCCCCTGCTGCTGCTGTTAGCTGCTGCCGCTGCCTGTCGGACGTAGTTGAGGCGCACGCCAGTAACGCCAGCCGCGTCAGGACGTGCTTGAGAAGTGGCCATGTCACAAAAACATAAAAGGCATGCGCTGTCGCCAAGAGATTACTATGTCGATGATTATGTCCCTTGCTCGCCGATTTGTATGTCGATGATTTCCCAAGCGACGCCCGCGGCGTCCACACCGAATTTTCCGCAACACGCGCTCCTTTACGCCATCGCATTAGTACATAACAGGAGTGTGGCACAAAGGAGAGAGGACCCGAGAAGTTCGTCTCAACGTTTACGCCGCGTCGCATGTGCACAATTCCCGCTGGACACCGTAATTAGGCGTTACCCCCCACAAATGAACTCCGCAGGAGCTGCCGCGCTTGTCTCCGTGGTCACCCGCAACAGAAACGACAGTAGAGGGAGGAGGTGAGGAGAACGTTAGCGAGAAAATAGAGAGAGAGATAGAGGAGGCAGTTTTGCGAGCGACAACGCTACAACCCAGAATGGCGCCGAAGCGACCACTTAGTGCCGAGGAGACGAAGGCTCGCATAAAGCGTCGAGCGCAGCAAGAACAACAAACACAAGCGGAGCAGGCAAGGTATCATTTCACATCACGTCTCGACTGTCGTATGGCGTCAATATATCACCGCAAAATGACGTGAATGAACGCAAAAAGCAATGCTTCACTTATATCGATTCCCACATTGCGTGGGAACTGCACAAATATTTTTCACCCCGTTTGACCTACCCCAAAGGCCACCTACCAAATGCTCTTGTACCAAAGTCATACGTTCAAAGTTATCTATTGCAACGTCACCCATTTCTGCACTTACACATGAAACAAAACTTTTACAGACTTACAATACGTTGCAATGTTGAAAAAATTTAACAATGCTTCAATACTTCCTATAATCAGACTGCTTAAGTTTCCAAAGAAAATAGAGGAATGCAGAAATCGTAGCACGACCGTGCGTCTTTCGCCTTTCTCCACAGTGGCACTACGTTACTACTAATCAAATACTTCTTTCGCAAAAAATCCATCAGGTGCAGTCACATTTCGCAGAAAATTGCATCTTCGCCGGTAAGCTGAAAGAGTGTCGTTACCGTACTTGCAAGTGCACTGCTGAGAACAGATATAATCCACCCGGTCAAGGCGAAGTACTTCAAAGAGAACTGAGAATGGGGCTCCCTCGAGCATTGGCTGAACAGAGGCATAAAGCAGTGCACATTGGTTCCGCTTCTGCGCCGGGCAAAAAGGTCCCACGCGAAAAAGAAAAACTAATCTGAGAGAGCCCATGAAAACTACCTCTTTGAACCGCAGCAGGAAAAAGCAGGCGGGTGAAAGCAGTACACTCTATTAATGTTCCCTTGTGCCTCATAGAATGAGACAGCGGAAATTGACAACAAGAGCAGAATAAAACAAGGAGCGCCTGCGTTTGCAGAGTCGTGGTTTCGACAAGGGCAAGGAAACGAGTAGTCCCCTGTAAACTATATTTCTTTGCCGCTGGCCGCTACAGCTCTCAATAGGCGCATTCAGGCACGCACACCAGGATCAAGCGATGGCTGATAAAAGTAAGATTACATATAAAGGGAAGCGAGAAGGTTACAACACCATTCCTGCGCTGCACAACCAGTATACGGTTGCTTCTTCTTAGCCTTCTCGTTTCACTGTGTTCACAGCTGCGTGTAGAGGGCGCGAAATCTCACTTTCATTTCTAGGCAGAAGAGAGCGGCGAAAAAAAAATACGAAAGAAAGAAAACCTGATTGATGGGGGATCATAATCCCATCTGGCGACCGAGCAGTGTTTCCAACTATACGCCCACACTTTTCACTTTTCTGAGGAGAAAACAAGATTGGACTTGTTCTATATTATCTGTTCGCGTGTTCGCGTGGACTTAGGTTCAGTGGTTTTGTTTTTCCCACCACCAAATTGAACTCCCATAGTTCTCTTCGTCCATCGCCGCGTCTATATACGTGATCATTGCAGACAACAAAGCTGAGGTTGGCAAACTGATGAGCTATGTGGTTACTCATAACTTACAGCTGCATAGTTAAAGAAGACGAACGTACAAAATAAAGTCACAATGCAATTAATTTTTAAGTGTCTTTGGTAACGTTGCCGGCTTTTGTGACCATTGCTGTGGCCTGGCTGTTCTCCTGTCAAATAGGCCAGCCATTCACAGCGGAGCACGCGCGCAGCTGGCTCCCATGCACCGCCACCAGATGGCGCTCGCCTCCGCGGATTTATGAAACAATTTATGATAACTCAAAGGGTAGCTCATTACTTTTCGAAGCGAGATCGGGATGCCTTAGAACACGGACCTATTAAGCGAGATATAAGAAGAAGCATGTGCTTGCTGCAGTAAAGCTAGGGAAACTATGGAGCATGTTTTATTAGAATGTGAAGACGTCTACCCAGCGGTCGATTTAGGCACCACTGGCCTCCTTGAAGCCCTTGGGTTCAGCGGGAGCAGTGGTAAAGTAAGGATGTCCGCAATAGGCACTTGTAAGAGGCGATTGGAGGATTGGTGGAAGAAAAGTAAGGAAACGACAAAAAAACGGAGACGTACAAAAGCACAGTTCGCACTAGGGGATTAGGAAATGTCGGTGTGGTAGTCCTTAGTGTTTTTTTTTCTTTTTTTATTGTTTAAGCTGTAGGACATTAGGCAGTATAATAGCAACAGCTTGGTGGCGCAACGTACCGCCCCGTTCCAAAGGGGACGCTCATAACTTCCATCCATCCATCCAAGCAAATACTCCCAAGTAGATGGGTCATGTGTATGCCGCAGCAAATATCCGCAGACCACTCAGCTGATGCTAATGGAATACAAAGGGATTCATGCAGAGAGACCTGTAGGTAACGTATACCTTTCAGAAGCGCTTGGAATAAAGAGTAAAGTGGACAGAAGCATCAGCAAGCTAGCAGTCGAGGTAAGCAAGAGACGTTTAAGGGTATTGGTGGATAAAAAGAAGGCAAGAGATTGATAAGACCACATTCCTTACAGACATAGATAGCGGTAGAAGGTGGATAGAGAAGCTCTGAGGAAGAAAAAACAACAGATGAGGCATGTATACAGAAATGCTAGAATGAAAAGCATGTATAGCAGACTTGACTAACTCAAGCAGACTAGGAGACTATTTGTCACCGTCCGGTTTCAAAGGGTTGTCAATAGATTATCATCGCGGCAGTGGCGGCGCTGGCAGAGCGGGCTACCGACGAAGATAGGAACCATAAAGCTCGCCTATCTATCTATCTATCTATCTATCTATCTATCTATCTATCTATCTATCTATCTATCTATCTATCTATCTATCTATCTATCTATCTATCTATCTATCTATCTATCTATCTATCTATCTATCTATCTATCTATCTATCTATCTATCTATCTAATCAGGGTTGCCTTGGAGGTGAGGCATCACTGAGTATGAAAAAATACAGCACAATAATATAGTGGTCTTTCATGCAAGTCGGAACTATGGATGCTGAGTGAATATTTTATCGTCGTCGTGATGGTCCTACCGTTTTATTGCACACCGCCATTTTTGCGCGACCTGCACTGGGAACGTATACGCAGGGGCGACAATGCAAGAATCAATACGGCACGTAACGCGAATACAGTAGGACGTAGCTTCCATTGGTATACGTATCTACAGGATGCGTATAAACGATACAGAGGGGCGTGAGGGAGAGAGTAAGTGACGCGAATCTGGATTCCGCGGTGCTGGACAGGCCGTTTGACCAGCGTCGATCAGTGGAAGAAATCGGAAGCGAGACAGAAGAGGGCAGCGTAATAGCACGGGTACGTCAACCTCCGAGAGAAGAGACAACGAAGTAAATACAAGGATGCGAAACGATCAGCTCCGAAAGAAGCCGATATCGTTGCCGGCCAGGCGAGTCAGCGGTCGTGTAAACACCGCAGGGAACGATCCCACCAGCTGGAAGCAGATTGGGCCCGAAAGCAGGGTTGGATGCGTCCATCTCTACGTGTGTGTCTTCTGTACAAGAACAGAAATGTATTGCTTGTTCGCATGTCTGTTCTTCTACTGACCAAGCCAGGGTTTGTCGAACAACCCGAGGCAGAACTGATTCGGCTGCCGGAGGGCAGGTAGTAAAGGGGCTCTAACCGAAACGCATCGCAGCTTTCAAGAGGAATAATACCGCCATCCACGCGGAACGACATTGAGAAAGGACATCAGAAGCTCGTGTGTCTTAATGCCACTGACACTCAGAGTAGCCAAAGCTAATTAGCTTTTCCGCCAATTAGCTTTCAAATAGGAGGCACCACCGCAGAGCTTTGTAAAGTCGATTACTTTCCTCGTCTCCCCTCAACTCTTTCTCTGTCTGTCGCGATGATGAAACCAATTCATAGAACTTTCTTTCCGGCGAATACCTTTTGATATTAAGTGTAACAAGGAGTACAACCTGCGACGACGTCAAATGTTACGTTCACTGTGCTTACTTTCTCGAACCAAGAGGCTTTGCGCTTTCTCATAGGCCTGGAGTGCCCCGCGGCCCAACACACCGTGACTGTATCATTCAAGACGGAAAGGAGGAGGAGATATCAATGAAAAGAAAGGAAGAGAGGTCGGCCGGAAGAGTTTTTCTCTAGCATACTAAAAGCTGAAGTGATGATGATGTGGCGGAGGCCCTGCGCAACCAGTCATTGGTGTTAGTGATACGGACACAGAAGAAAAAAACGTCTGCCCTTAAAAACGAAGTTAAACATGCACACTTGCAAAACATCGAACTATGCCTCCCCGATTTCACTAAGTCATGCACAAAATACCTGGAGTTTATAATATTCGTTTCCAGGAGCTTAAGACGTGAAAAAAGAGCGATAATGAATCATGAAGATGACTACCCTACCGAAACACGTGTTCTTAACTTCGTTTTTCGTATCTTTATTTTCTTTTTTTTTTCGCTATTTGCTGCTTGGTGATCGCCAAATTCACACCCAGAGCATTTTGCAACCATGATTCCTACTCCTAGCATGCAGCGAGTGTTTCTTTCGTTCTTAAATTTGTCAAAGGTGTTTAAATATTTTTGGGATGGCGCATTTTCTAGCCTATGTAGGTGCCTACTTTTGTAAAAGCCACAGTTTCACCCGAAAGGCGAAGCAATAGATAGCGATGGCGAAATATTTGAGACAGAAAGAAAGAAATACAAACAGTGTGGGAAAGGCAGGGAGGTTAACTCGAAAAATTCTGATTTGCTATCTTGCACTGGGGCAACGGTAAGGGAAAAGGAAAGACGAGAAGAATAGCGGAGAGAAAAAGCAAAGGCACGAGGGAAAAAAACAAAGAGAATGTTGGGAACGTGCGTGAGAGCTATAGTATTTTTAACAGGCCACACGAGCGCAAAAATTTAGAGAGTGCCTTGTGGTGTGACGACTGTATATGATGGCGTTCCAGGACAATCTGCTCCGAAAACGGCCGGTCGTCAAGAGACGCCAGCGCGGTCGCGAGTGATTGTGCGGTGTATCGGGGATAACGGCCGCTCGCGTGTCACGTGTTCGACAGTTTTCTCGCTGCCGCAGCGCTATCTTTCCTTCTGATGTGCAAATCAAATGATTTTGTAAAAGCGACGCCAAACGACAGTCGTTAAATTACCGCTGTCTCGTGTCGGGATAGTCAAGGTACAGGACGAAGTGGAAGACAGGGGTCCAGTCAATGCAGACGCGTGTGGTGGAAACTAGATCTTTTCCACAACGATTCTGTGACATCATTTGCTAGCATTCGAAGTTTCGCTGCTGCATCCGTTATTGACAGCGGATTGGTTCCTGCACGCGGTCGTTACGAGCAGATCGAGTAGCTTCAAGGGTATGTTCGTTGCTTATTAGGCCACAGTGGGCAGGGAGCCACTAAAATGTGACGCCGTGTCCCTGCTCCACGAGACAATGAAGGAGCTCTCAGATTTCCAGAACTAATTTTTCGTAGGGTCCGTGAGGTAAGACGGAAAGTAAGTAATGCAGAGCTACCTTAGACGCCACTGAAAACACTCCCTTTTTGAAGTGGCTTCTCACGAATCATGCGAAACGCTCTATAACGACCGGCAAGAAATTGGACAACTACAATAGGTATAAGGCTCGTAATTTTAAGTGTAAACATTCGCTTACTAATGAACTTAACGAACATGGTGTCACGCGCACACAGGCTGTGACCACTAACACTGGCTGTCAGAGTGCTGGCGTTATGAAGAGAGCCAGCAGCGTGGAGCGAACGCTTGATGCTTCCTCCCACTCACCGCGTCTCGGAAACTTGAAGATTACGTGGTCTCTAACACTACAGGCGCGCGCGAAGACAGCGCGCATGAAGCCACCAGCCATCTCGGCTCGCCCGCACTGTTTGCACCCGCTACAAATTACCTGCAAGATACAGTGCCTGGGCCGTGTAGGCGTCCAGCCGCGCGGACAAGCATTTGCAGTCACGACCAAGCTAGAAGGGGCAGACGAGTGCTCTCCTTCACTAGAGCGCACTTGATCACGTACCGCCTACATTGGGTGCGCAGGAGGAATGCGCGTCAAGGAACCATTATCTCGCATCCACAGCATCTGAAGGAACGCTTTATCTCGCATCCACAGAATATTACACACGGGGTGCGATAGAATCTTATCGCACTTGGGCTTTATACGGAACATAACGGCGACGACGGTGACGAAAATTCACATTGAGTGTCCATATAATGGCCATCGAAATAAAGACAACCAAAATAAAAAGTACGTTCTGTCATGTAACATCATCAGTGCAAACCCCATATGTTCCCATAAAAGTAGGTTCATATTTTGCCTTTGTATTTAAAGATGCAAGACGCTGAGGTTTTCTGGTTATGTGGACACTTTCACGTACCTGGCACCACTAAGCATGTGTGCAGTGCATGTTCTGCGAATTTGTGCGACACCCGTCAACAACGAATAGTGCGTATGATACAAGAGCACGCAACCCCTGTCCGCTTTCAGATGCAAGTTGCGTATATTCCCGTACCGTGACGCGATACCACTACACCATAAATATCTACAAGCCTCATGTTAAACACTTTGCTACTGATTGGCTAGACATGCGGTTTTAGGAAAAGAGTTGTGCTGAGTACTTTTTTCTATCCAGCTTCTTGCTCTTCTCATCGTCATCGTTTTCTCTCTTTTCCCTCCTTCCCATTTTCCGTGTGATGTAGTAGGACGGTGAACGCTGTCTCTTGCAGACCCGTCTCCAGGTTTTCTGCTAATGAATTCTTTCGGTTACAATGCGTGATCTCTCTTCAGAATGTAGTCCCTAAATACACTGCATCTCACCCATGCGTTCCCCTTTGCATTATTACGATCGATTTGCTATTCGCAGGTGACAACTCGCGTTAAAGGGCAGCCATCGAGTGGGCCGAAACTTGTAGATTGCGTTCCTACTTACATTCGCCCGTAGTCGTCGTCGTTGTCGTCGTCGTCGTCGTTGCCTTTTCGTGACGCGCGTTTTTGGAATCTCGCGTCAAAGTCGCCGCCATCTGTCTTCGCAGATATTTGAGAGGGGAACAATGCCGACAACCGCAGCTGCTTGAAATTTCACCGGAGGCGACGTACGATTGCGATGGTAATAATACAAGGAAGTCACCAGTTTATTTTATTTTCCTGGAATCAACCGCTTCTCATCTTTCTCCGCCGGTGGCTCGTCTCTGCCATTCTTGGGAGACCTATTCTTTTGCCCCAGTTAGTGCCGTCGTCCGGATAGAAAATCAGAAGACATGCTGTTCGTCTTGGTCGCGTACGTATATTTCTTCCTTTTTCCCTTGCGAGTGGTCTCTGGCGCCCAAGAAAATTGATTCCGTGAGGAGGCCTTTTCTATGAAAGTCGATGGAAAAGGCAAATCGATGGACTGTGTCTTGAACGTCGGGGCCACATTAGGAGAAAATTTTTGTCCTGAGTGGTGCTTCATAAATTCGCACTTATCACTTTTTAAAGTTATTGTAGCCGTGCATGGTACATTACCGAGGCACATCGTGCACGCAAATTTCATCACAACTTTGTTTGTTTAGTTTATTTTTGTTTTGTTTTTCTTGTTTGTTCCTTTTTTCCCTTTCCTTCCTTCTGTCTTTCTTTCGTTCTTTCTTCTCTTTCTTTACTTTCTTTCTTATGATCCCGTGCATTCGGTACTTCGGTATCAGAAGTGCCATGCAGGTGTTAGCTGTCTACATTTGTTTATTTTTTGTCATATTCCTGTAGAAAATCGCGCTTAGATACATACGCCTGAATACGTACTGATGGACTTTTAAACTTACTTGATTACCTAAACAATGGCGCACGCGTCACTAGGTCTGGTCTTTCGCTTTTAGAACCACTGCGAGCAAGTAATTTTCTTTACTGTGTACAGAGCTCTCTTCCGAGTGCTCGGTTCTTCTGTCACCTCGAAGACAATTTTACCTGCTACACTTTTCCCGTCACCAGTGAAAAGTTTCTCAAGCCTAATTCCCGTTTTTTTTTTTTTTCAGTCAGTCTGCCTTTATTGTGCACAGGTGATTTAAACTCAATGTATCTTAGGCAGATAGCCTGTAACGCTGGCGGAACCCAGTGCAGTATGCTCATTGTTTTTTTTTTGTTTTTTTTTGTTTTTTTTTTAGATGAAACGAAATACACGATTATCTGTCGCGCTATAGTGGCGATGGCTATTCTTCAAATTCAAAGACTGGTTTTGGAGAATAAGAGGTGGTTCTCTTTCAGGTAGGCTTGGGTGGAAAGAAAATTTTTCTTCCAGTACGCACACTGTCTTGCATACGGTAATCGCGCTATGCAGCGATCGAGGAAGTGTTTACGATCGGATGAACGTAAATAAAGCCTGCTTTGTTTAGCTTGTTTTCTTGTTTACACTAATGACACTCTGCATGCATAGCAGCAGCAATAATGAACCCCATTCATAAAGCGTTCGTTCTCGTGGCGATTGCCGAGTGCCTTTGCTGTCACTTGGTTTCGGTGGCGATCGGGCAGCGCCCGTTCTTGCCAGCTGGCCTTGCTTGTGCGTGAGCGGCCTTGCGGACAGCGAGGCAGACATGTAAATCTTGACTGAAAAATAAAATCATCAGGATGCCAGACTTCTAATCCTGATAGTCTCAATAGGCAAAGAATAGAGAAAAAGGGAAGGAGTTATTTAGAGAGTACATCCAGAGCAGGATCTGGTTAGTTATCGTTCATGAGGGGAAAGTAATACGGCAGAGATAAAGAGAAAGCAAAGCGGCAATCAAAAGGACGGTATAACGCATACACAAATTACGGATCACGCGCAACCTTATCATAGTCTGTTGCCTGTGCCTGTTGACCTACAGAATTGAAACAACGCTAACGTAGCATTAATTGTTGCTACAAAGCTACCGATTTCTGCACTCATTGTGGTCGGATGTCTAGTTTGCCTAACGTGGAGCACAGTACTCTTTTTTTTTTTTTTTTTGTCCGCACGGGTTGCTATCTAGCATAGCATAGTTGCATGAATGAGTGCGAGGGTGGCCTTTGTATACAAGCTGCATCAGTCGCCTGTGAAACATTTGCCTAATTAATCATTCGTAGTCTTTAGGTTCATCTTTCCGTATCCTGGCACCTCCAAGCACTTTCTCTCGTGTGGCCTTTGTCCGTAGAAACACCTATAGCGGATGGCGAAAATCTGCTGCTGATTGGGACACACAGAACTTTGGTCACCATAGCACTTGCTTGTCCACGCAACAAAACAGACCGACATAATATAATGTGCGAACCCCATGACAACAACACAATATAAAGGTCGCATGTCAATTAAGAAAGCTTAGTTATGGAGGAGTCGTTTTGTGAACCAACAAACTAGAGGTAGAAGACATCATCTAGCTCATCAACGCGAGACGCCAACGACTGGAGATTGTTGTTTTCTTATACCTAAAAGGATCCACATTAAGCGCCGTCAAAAAACTTGGTTATAAAGTGCAAGTTGAAAAGCGTTGTCCAAACGTTCTACCGCAACAAATAAAAAAGATGTTTTAGTAATAGCAGAGACTAAGGCAAACATAATGTTGTGATGTGACGGCGCGAGAAGGTCGACCCCTCGTACTATCGCTGCAGCAGAAGTTGTTACAGTTCCAGCGCCAGAACCAGCGTACGCCCGAACGACGTTCCTTCCCCCTACATTCTCCCATGTCGGAGTCGAGATCCCACGCAACGTTTATGTCGTAACCTCCGCCTCAGGTTATTTGTTGCTTCCTCTGTTCTTCCTCGTTTATAGTGTCCCTGTGCATAGTGTCCCGCCCACACGCACTCAGTGCTCACTTTCTCCCCTTTTCCTCTTTCTATTCCCCTTTCTCCCACCCCCAGTGTAGGGTAGCAAACCGGATGCTCTTCTGGTTGACCTCCCTGCCTTTCCTCTCCTTGCTATCTCTCTCTCTCTCTGTTCTTCCTATATTACCGCGCGTTGCATTTGCCGTGACGGTGTTGCGCGCTCTGCGTTCGGTGGTGCAGCAGCATCTTCTCTGCTGGCGTTTCTTCTCCTTTCCGCTAACTTCATTCTTCACTTCAATGCTTTGTGCTTAACATCTGTAGCTCCTATCTGAATGCATAGGAAAGTAGAAATTTATTTTGCTCCGCATCCACTGCCCCGAAATGATCTCGGCTTGATGCATTATAGAGAGAGAGAATGAAGAGGAAAGGCAGGGAGGTTAACCAGATATGAGTCTCCGGTTTGCTACCCTACACTGGGGATGGGGGATAGGGGTTAGAAAGATGACAGAGAGGAAAACGCAAAAAAAAACCGCACGCGCACACATGGAGACACACGCACAAAAGGCGTTCCAGTTAAAGTCGTTCACACAGGCCGGTAGATCGCAAGAAGCGCAAAAGCGCTTGCATGGCCTTCTTCTGTGACGGTAGGTCCTTTCGATGTTGCAGAATTCTTTTTTCCGATAGCGGTTGGTCGTCCAGTTGGTCAAGTTCGTGGCTAAGGCATGCCCTCTGTGGACTGTACTGCGGGCAGGTGCACAAAATATGGCCAATTGATTCTTCATGGCCGCAGTGGTCACAGGTTGGGGTGTCGGTACGTCATCCCTATGCGGAAGGCATAGGCTTTATTTAGTAAAGGCAACGCCCAACCAAAGACGATATAAAAGTGTGGCGTCTCTACAGCGAAGCTGTGATGGCGCTCGAAGACTTAATGTTGGATCAAGTGAGTACAGTCGCGGATTTCTTAAATGTGGCTCATTCCATTGCGACACGGTGCACTGCCGAGCAAGTAGGCGGAGCTTCCGTGCTGCGTCAGTTCTAGAATGAGGAATTGGGACGTGGTGCTCCTCAGTATGGGCTGAGCGGGCAGTGTGATCCGCCCGTTCATTGCCGATAATGCCGCAGTGACTTGGAAGCCACTGAAAGGTTATTTCGTGGCCTGCATCACTTATATGGTGTAATGTCTCTGTAATATGGAATATTAGTTCTTCGTGCGGTCGGCGTCGTAAAGGTGACAGTAGAGACTGCGGTGCCGCCTTCGAATCGCAGAATATTGTCCATTTGTGTGGCGGTTCATCACCAATGTGATGAAGAGCAGTAAAGAGCGCTGCGAGCTCTGCTGCCGTCGATGTTGTCGCGTGGGTCGTCTTAAATTTGATTGTTGTAGCTTTCGCTGGTATGACGATTGCCGCCGCGGAGCTGCTCGGAAGGACAGATCCATCAGTGTAAATATGGGTAGAGTCACGGTAGTTCTCGTACAAATATAGTAGCGTGAGCAGTCTAAGGGCTGGTGATGACAGATCAGCTTTTTTCGAGATGCCAGGTATTGCGAGGTTGATTTTTGGCTGAGCGAGGCACCATGGAGGGATCGAAGGTCTCGCAGCCGGAGTGAAACAAGCTGGCAATGATTCATCATATGCAGTTATCGTTTGGCTGTAAGATGTGTGTGGCCTGTCCGCTGGTAGAGAGGCTAAATGGTGACGAGGAGTCCTGGCTAGATGCCTTATATGGGTCCTGAGTACTTCAATTTCAATGTGGGTCTTGACAAGGTGGTCTCTAGCGATTGCTATCGTAGCCACTGTTGAAGCACTCTGAGGCAGGCCTAGACAGATCCGGAGCACTTGACCCTGAAGACTTTGTATTGTGCGTAGATTCGTTTTGCCTGTGTTGTTTATTGCTGGCAAGCTGTATCGCAGAAATCCCAGAAAAAGCACCCTGTACAATTGTAACATGGCACTAGGCGACATTCCCCAGGTCTTGCCAGCGAAAAACTTGAACAGGTGGCAGATGCCTGTCAACCGCTTTTTCACGTAAGATATGTGTGGGCTCCATGACAAGTCCCTGTCGATTATGACACGCTTGGACAGAAACTTGTACGATCGGACCCGTCGTATTATTTGGCCATTTATCGTTACACTGTAGTTTGCCATGGGTTTGCGCGTAAATGGCACTAGTGCGCATTTCTCGGAGGAAATTTCCAGGCCTCGATTACGGAGGTAGATAGCAGTTTGTGTCGCGGCTTTCTGAATTCTCGCTCGCAGCTGTAGGCGTGTTACTGCAGATGTCCATATGCAGATGTCATCTGCGTACATTGATAGCCTGACTGTGGTTGGCACGTGCTCAAGTAGAGCAATTAGTGTTAGATTAAATAACACGGGGCTAAGAACACCACCCTGGGGGACGCCGCGGTAGCTATAATGTAGGGAAGTATGGCCTTCCTCGGTGCTTACAAAGAAGGATCGCATGGATAGATAGCTCCGTATCCATTGAAACATCCGACCACCCACTCCTACCTCAGCGAGAGCAGAGAGGATGGCTTCATGCGTAACGTTGTCATACGCCCCTTTAACGTCGAGGAATAAGGATGCGCAGAGACGCTTACGGCGTTTCTCATGTTGAATGTAGGTCACCAGGTCGACGACGTTATCGATCGATGATCGACCGCGTCGGAAGCCCGCCATGGCATCTGGGTAGGTGTGGTACTCCAAGTACCACTCCAGGCGTCCTAGGACCATCCTCTCCATTAATTTGCCCACACAGCTCGCCAAAGCGATCGGGCGATATGATGAGAGCTCCAACGGCGACTTGCCAGGCTTCAGCAGTGGAACAAGGCGACTTGTCTTCCAGGTTGTTGGTAGCGTGCCATTTCTCCAAGATTCATTGTACACCTCAAGAAGAACCCCTCTCGCTCGCTCCCCCAGGTGACACAGAGCTCGGTAGGAAATTCCGTCAGGTCCTGGCGCTGATGTGCGGCTACACAAAGCTAATGCTGCCTTAAGTTCGTGGATCGAGAATGGTAGATCCAACTGGTGATCACGTGGTGGCGGACAGCTGCTCGAATGCGATGGAATGTTGGTAGCTGTGAGTTGGCCGGATAATCTGGCGCAGAAATCCTCTGCCACGTCAATCTCCGATCTCTTTTGAGAGAGGGCAAGTGCCTTGAATGGGAATCGCTGTACGGGAAGTGTCCGCAGTCCGCGCACCGTTCTCCATAGTTGCGATAAAGGCTTGCGTGGATCTAGCGACTCACAGAAGGCAGCCCAACGTTGCGATGCATCATAAAATAATAAATTTGTAATTGTTCTATTGTAGGAACTAGATTTGCTTTTCAGATCATCAATTCTTTTAGCTAACATTGCTTAATGCTGCAAAATTTTTCAAAAATCTGGAATATCACGTTTAGGATACTGTAACTCATTGATGAAAACATTATCTCAATTCTGAAAGCTGGACCTACTGAGATAAATTGACGTATTGTGCAGCGCTCTTAAACTCACAACGTTTGCAAATAGCGCTTTTGCAAAACTTTGGTAAAAGTAGGGAAAAATCTTACTCAAGTTGTAAACTTATCAAATTTTTTTCCCCTTCAGGTGCCCTAAAAGACGCAGCTTACAGAACTGCGACGTCCGTTTTTCCCAGAGTTTCGAATTTGTATGCTTTGTGGTTCAATATTATCTAAACTGACCACTTTTTGACAATTTTTGCAAAAGGTCAGAAGCTCTGAATCAAATTCCTGCTTCCTACAGTCTTTAGTACTCAGCGTTCTCTTGCGATTCTACAAATTTAATTGAAATTGGTCCAGCGGTTTTCTACTTCGAGCGCTTCTCCGTTTCACCTGTATTAAATACAGGTGAAAGAAGTTTTAGCTTAGGGTAGGCTTCAATTTCTCTATTCAAATTTTGAATAGAGAAATTGAAGCCTACCCTAAGCTTAAACTTCTTTTTATGTATGCCATAAAAAGATAACGGAGGTCTGATATATAGATGCCCGTCCCATTTGGCTCAACTCCGGCCTTTTTAACCTTTGATTGGCTTTACGCCGGATATTCTTCGGTGGTGCGAGCTTTTCCTGCCCTCCGTTCCACGCGCTCTGATAAATAATCATGCATACACGCCTTTCTGTTCTACAATGTGAAGCCAAAGCATCGACCACAAAACGTCAAAATTCAAGAAAGACAAAGAATTTTTCCAAATAATTAGCGCTGCAACGAGAATTGCCGGTAACACCGGACGCGTGAGCAGACTACCGTTAGAAAGTCGCAAGTTATGCGCTGACCTGATCTTGCCAATATGTTCATACGCGTCGCTAACTGCCCAACGCTTCAGCAGGCGAGGAAACCTACTCGCCAGCACTACGCGCGTTGGCCAGCGGTGCCCGAAGAACTCCGCAAACAGATAATGAAAGAGTGCCTGAAAGAGAAGAGGATGGGTCGTTCAGGCTGCTCAGGCTCACAGGTGAGTTATTGCCCGGATGGTGCCTCAATTTCAGAGAGAGAGAGAGAGAGGCACGACTGAGAGAATAGCGAGGAAAGCTAATTGAGAGAGCGCCCATGCGGGGGTGGAACGGCGGGTTGAGCAGGAAAGAGGCAGCCTCGTGGCCTATCGCAGTGTCCCTGTAATTAAGAGCCGTCGGCCGATGCCCCGGTTTGGCGCTCTTGAAATATGTGCAACACTCTCGAAACCAACCCGCGCCGGCCGAACCCGTAGAGCTTGAGTGTTGTTGCAGGCTACTAGGAGCTGGGCACAGGGCCCGAGGTCCGCGGCCGCAGGTCATTGGAAGGTAGCAGTCTTCATTAGATTGGGTGTGCTATGCGCTTTCGGCGGGAGCTGAATATCGGTCGCGAATTTTTTAAAACTGTGGAATGAGCTAATGAGCTACAAAACGTAGGCACTGAATGTGTGTAGTCATCTATCCTTAAAGACAAGTCTCAGTAATTGACTCATATAATTGTTTCGCTCCAACTCGCAATCATTGAGATTGAAGTCGTTGATGTAGCAGTCGCACCACTTCTAAAACTTCGTAAAAATGGGCATTCAATATGCGCACACACGCAACAAACACGGGGAGGGGAGGAGGAGGCCATTCTCTCCTTTGTTCCCTCAACGCGGTGAGTGTGGCTTAACTTTCCTCTGACGACCGGGGGTGCTTTGAATTCCTTGCTCGGCGTTCCTGCTCCTGCGTGCTACGATCATTTACACGACAAACAAACCATTCGTCAATAAAAGGAAAAACGCAATAAGCGTCCTTTTCTATTATCTACTCTCTTCCGAGCGCTCGGCAAAGCCGCACATCCCTGCGGATCGACATCGGGCGCATCTTCGTGGCGCGATGCTAGTCAAGGAGAGCGGAGAAAAGGGATAAACAAAGGACGGCGGATAGCAGCTACAAATGATCAGTAGCCATCTAAATATCCTCGCTACGTGGCAGTCGGCGTTCGCAAATCTATTTTCCAATAACGCGATCTGCTTTTCTTGTACTGTACGACGCGCGAGGCCGGTGTGGCACGTTTAAGGAACGAAATCACATAAGTGCACGTGAGCGTATAAGCGCATAAGGGCGAATAAAGTGCACAGCCGTCGTTCGTACAACTTTAGGGAAGCTGTTAAATCTAAACACGGGTTGACCTGGGATCCGCGTGGTACTATGTCACAGGTGTAGAATAACCGCGCCCCGGGTTTGACCACACTGCCATGCTGAAAAAAATGGGCGGAAAAAAAAAGTGCTGCGCTGGCAACGAATGACGAGGACACACGCGAGCCGTATAACGCCAATGGGTTCCTTTTTTATTTCCCAACCATGGCACGCCATGGCGCTAGTGCTTAGAGGGCGCGCAGCATTATATACCAAGTATACCGGCCATAAGTGCAATGCCAGCAGGCTGAAAACAGCGTGATGCTTTAGCGGAAAAAAGAACGACTGCTGGATTGCTTGGAAGAATATCAACATGCAGGCAAAGCTGTTTTTGAAACGCAGATTTCGAACAAACGATGTCTGTCGTGCCGATCAGTCGGGAGACGAAAGGAGGGCGCCCACAACATTTGAAAGGATCAGAACGAGAAGCGCTCAGCAGTTTTTAACTACGTTGCTTCTCATATCTTTATCTTTTGCCTTCCTTCTCCACAGTTACCGCGTGGTTAAGGTGATACGCTCCGGGCAATTGTCGCCCCTATTCATGCCTTCTTCACACAGCAACCAGGGCCCTCTTTTTTTTTTCTTTTTGACCAAGCGAGAAGTGAAGCGGAGCCCTCCATGAATGACGATTCGAAAAGGACACCGAACTGTTGTTCGTCAAAGGAACAGTCGGCTATCTGGCAGATTACAAGCAATTTTACGGCCGAGCCCGGTCGCCCACGGTGACTAGCGTCCTCTTATTCAGATCACGTCGTCTACACACACTGGTATTGGCACTGAACAAAGGCTAGAAGGTCCCCCATTGCTCGATCCATTCTAACAAAGTTATTACTCGTTGACCTTTTTTACGAGCAGCCGAACCCGACCAGCCAACTTAAACTCACCATGTGAATTACGTGCTGTTCGGGAAATGGTCATGAAGTTGCTGTGAAGAAGTGGGAGGAGGAGAGACGCGTATAGTCTATTTTTATATAGTGAGGATGTAGCTAATACCAAGGAAAGTTCTTGGATGTTGAGATCGCGCAAGTACTGCATTTATTTATTTATTTATTTATTTATTTATTTATTTATTTATTTATTTAAAGATATCTTACAGGCCCCTGGAGGCATTGCGTAAGGGGGGGGGAGAGTATACTCAAAGATTATACAATAATTAGAAGACATATCTGAATACATATACAAAAAAATATACAGTGTAAGAAATTCGCTAACGTGCTGTAATGTGGTGTTCAAAAATTGTACAAAAAGACAAACCGAATGCTTTTGAACGCGAGAGGTCAGTGAACAAGAAATTTTCACAAAGTAAAATGTAACCAATAGAATTAAAAAGCGAGCGGAACAATATTCGGCTATAATAAAACAGTATTTAAGGGGTAGTAGCATAACAGTAAGGGTAACTCAAGAAAAAAATAACACGTTAGGTTATGTAGAGTTTGAAAAATGCGTTGCTAGAAGATGCCGGAAATTTTCCTAGTCACTCTCATAAGCGATGGCGTTAGGAAGATTGTTCCAAAGGCGAATGGCTCTTGGAAGAGCGGAGTAGCTAAATGAATTAGTCTCTCCGTAGATGCGCATGAAATTGAACTGATTGTACAGCCGGGTGTGACCTGTAATAAGGAGTTTCAAGAGGCAGGACTGATGGTGCTGTATTATGGACATATTTTATGAAATAATGATAACAGGGCTATATCATGACGATGATGCAAGGGCTGTAGTGAGAGGTCGAGTTTAATTTGTGTTATGCTTTTGTTATAGTCATAAGAACGTGAAATAAAACGAGCCGCCCTGTTCTGGATAGATTCGAGTTTTTCGATCAAGTATTTCTGATGGGGAGACCAGACGGATGCGGCGTATTCAAGCTGAGGTCGAACAAATGTTAGAGAAGCTAGTTTACGAATGTCTTTTGTAGAATTATGCAACTTGCGTCTTATATACCCTAATAATCTTGAAGCATTGGAGCATATGTATTCAATATGCGTTGACCACTAAAGAGTCGAAGTTAGGTTAACACCAAGATATCTATATTGAGTCTCATGCAAAATAGTGATGCTATTTATTTGATAAGAAAACGTAGATTTAGCATGCTTGCGGCTAAAAGAGATAATTTTACATTTAGAAACGTTAAGCTTCATTAGCCAAGTCTTACACCAAAGAGAAATAAATTCAAGATCTTTTTTGGAGGATCGCATAATCATTGGCACATTTGATAGAACGATAAAGGATGCAGTCGTCTGCAAAAATGCGCACGTGTGAGGAAGTGTTATTGGGTAAGTCATTAATGTATATTAGAAATAGTAATGGCCCCCAAGAACGCTGCCTCGTGGTACACCTGAAGTAACGGGCGAAAGAGGAGAGGAAAAATTATTAGCTCCTGTGAATTGCTGACGATTATAAAGGAAATTGCGAATCCATGTTAATGTAAGAAAATCTAATTTGAGAGCAGATAATTTCAAAATCAAACGGCAATGTGCTACGAGGTCAAACGCATTTGAGAGGTCTAGAAAAGCACAATCAGTTTGGAGAGCCTCTTACATGTTAGCATGCAAATCAGTTCTTAATTCTAGTAATTACGTTTCACAAGAGAAGTTCCTCCTAAATCCGTGTTGGTTAGAAAAGAAAAATTTGTTGGCTTCCAGGTGACTGTAGACATCTGATGTAATTGCATGTTCTAGGATTTTACAGCATATACATGTTAATGATATTGGACGGTAGTTTTCCGGTGCGTGTTTATTACCTGACTTAAATATGGGTATGACCTTCGCTATCTTCCAATCTGAAGGCAGCAGTCCAGTCTCTAAAGATTGTCTGAAGATGTGAGACAGAATTTTAGTAGACGCTATGATGGTGTTTTTCATAATTTTAAAATTAATGTCGTCAACGCCACAGGATGTGGTTAGCTTGAGGTTATTTATCAGGTATGCGACACCTTCAACTGTTATTTCAATTTGTGACATAAATTAGTACTTCAGCTCCAATGCATCTGGGAGATCAGCCTGATCTTCTGTGGTGAATATAGAAGAAAACTAAGTATTTAAAGTAGAGGCACACTGATTATCTGCTATGGGAGAATTTTCACGCAGAGAAACCTATATTTATCTTAAGGCGCCAGTTGCTGACGCTTTTCTTGAAGCATGTACTGTGGCAACGCATGCACTGTGGAAGGGAGTACCCACAGTACATATGTAGGCTGAGCACATGATTCTCGGACCCAGAACGCAAATGACGTGCAGGAGACCATAAAAAGATAAAAGTTTATCTCGTAAAATTTGTTTAAAGAAAAAAAAACATTCACTTGGTCTGATAAAGCCCGAACGCCACGGCCACGCGCACGCAGATGAGGCATGTGTCCGAGAAGATGATCTTGAGGTCTTTGCTGTAGTATACGAGACGCCCGTGATTTTTCTTTTTTCACTGCAGGAAACACCAATACATAGTTTTTTTATCGAAGTATTGCTTTTATAGAACCCATTCCTTTTTGTTGACCGGCTACCAACGTAAAATATGTATTAATGAAGAGCCTTCTTGCACAAGCGCGCTCTGCATTAGACCCACAGCTTTCGGTGTCGATATTTCTCACCGACCACTTCAAGCTAATGCTCTCAGACTGACTACTTTTCGATTAAAATTTTATTACGAATATTGATGCAGGGTAAACATTTTACTGTTTTCACTGGCCTTGCAATATTTTGGATGAACACAATATACGAAAGGACAAAACAGATAACCATTATTTTTTTGTTTAACTCGTAGCGTCATGACTATATATATATATATATATATATATATATATATATATATATATATATATATATATATATATATATATATATATATATATATATATATATATATTCTAAAGCGAGCGAAGCTCACGTCACGAGAGCAGCAGGAAGCGTTGGCAGTGTTTTTCAAAAAGAGCTGCGGAAGCAATCTCTAGCTCGCACCTCCTCGGCAACTGCGGATGTGGCTGCAGCGCTGAGCATTCCTCTTCACTACAATCACCCCAACCCCCTCTCCCGTCAGAAAAAGGAGCCATCCGGGCGATTGATGGTGAACATTGTATCAGAGGGCTATAATACGGCTTCAGCTGCTGTACCTGAACGGTTTCGTAACCACGATAGCATTGGTGCGTAGGTTGCGTGAAAGGCTCGACGATATAGTTCACAGGCGATGTCTGCGCTACAACATGGTGGGGTCCTTAATATTAGAAGACAAACTTGGATGAGAGGCCAGCAGAAACAGCTGGAACCAAAAGCCACACAAGGGAATCTGTAAGAAAGTGCTATGCGGGTGGCCATCGCCACGTGATTTTTGTTGCCATTGGTCGACGGTTGTAAGGGAAGGGGCGAGCTGGCGGCATTTTTTGGGCGTGGCGGGCGGCTTCAGAGATGGGCGTTCATTCGGATGAGTCGGGTCTGTGCGGAATGATGGTGTCCAGTGTATTCGAAGGTTTGCGGCCATAGAAGAGGACGAATGGAGAAAAGTGTGTGGTCGCCTGTGGTGCAGAGTTGTAGGCGTTCCTGATGAGCGGCAAAATAACGTCCCCATTAATGTGATCAGAGAGGACGTACTTGGAGAGCATGTCGGGCTATTAGTTTGAGGACGGTAGGTGGTGGTGGAGCAATGAAAAAATGCGACATTCAGGAAGGAGAGCATTTATGACTTCGGAGAGAAACACTAGTTCGCTAGGTAAGCCGCGACGCAGAATGAAGTTTTTTCGGGAAAAGGGATCTTTCATCACGAGCTGTGGCAGCAGGCAGAGCGGCTCTTTCCGCGTATCGCGTCTAGTTGTCGATGACGACGACTATCGAGCGGTTTCTGGACGCCGTGCTCGGACGGTGCCCGTACAGGTCAATGTCAATGCGATCGAAGATCCTGGAAGGGCATGGAATTGGTTGAAGTGAACCAGAGACATGCTGAGCAGGAACCTTGCGGCATTGACACTGAAGGCACGATCAAATGCACACAGAAATGTATATGCCACGGCAATATAACCTGAAGTGAACCCGGGTGTTCGTTTTGAAGACACCCGCATGTGCACACTGTGGATCAGTGTGGAAGGCAGAACATATATTACTCCGACGATGTCAAGGTATGACCAGCAACCACTTGCGAACGTCACAGACGTAATTGCGGTGATGGAGAAGGCCATCCCGAATTTAGAAGTGATGAGCTGGGCGGCGCAAATCTCGAGGAGGTGGAGGGAGAGTCGACGGGTTGGAAAGGAAGCGGATAAGAGCATTAATCCAGGCATCCTTGCGTTGCTCCGAAGCTATGTAACAGCCTGCTGGGATCGAAAATACTTCGTCAATGGCAGACAGGCAGGCGGCACTTTCGGTTGACACGGGCGAACGGGAGAGCGCGTCGGCATTGATTTGGAGGTGGCCAGACCTGTAGACAACGTGCACGCCGAAATCTTGCACCCGCGAAGTCCAGCGAGTGAATCGGCCTGAGGAATCCTTTAATGTGGGGACATCCAACAAAGCGCGTGGTGGTCTATAACTACGTCGAAGGGGCGGACGAAGGAATAGGGTCAAAATTTACCAAGTGGCCAGATTATGGCCATACATTCTTTCCCCGTAACGGAATAATTAGTATCTGCTTTGGTACGACGTACTCGTCGAATCCAAATTTGCGCTACGCGAGCACAGCACCGAGTCCAACACCGCTGGCGTCGATGTGTATTTCGGCCGGAGCTGCAGGGTTGAAGTGACGCAGTATCAGCGGCCAGGTTAGTAGGCGCCGCAACTTTTGAAAGACATCGTCACAAGCGGGCGACAAGGCATAATTGTGTAAGTCACTTCGTTGAAGCTGATTCAAGGGAGCGTTGACAGACGCTAAATTTCGGATGTAGCGGCGAAAGCAGGAACAGAGGCCAAGGAAGCTGTGAAGTTCTTTCACTGAGGAACGTTTGGGAAAATCAGCAACTGCACGAAGCTTGGCGGCGTCAGGAAAAACATCGTATTTAGATACTACATAGCCAAGTATGGTGAGCTGACTTGCGCCAAAAAGGCATTGCTTCAGGTTGAGCTGAAAGCCGGAGTCAGTTAGGCAATGTAACACCTACTCTATCCTACAGAGATGGGCGGGAAAATCGGGCGAAAAATAGCATAATCTAAGTAGCCGAGAAATTTTTTCCACTTGAGACCATGCAAAAAGATGTCCATCATATGCTCAAATGTTGCGGGGGCACTGCAAAGCCCAAAAGGCATGACACGAAATTCCTGTAGGTCCTCTCATGTTACAAAGGCCGTTTTAGGTTGCTCTTCTGTTGCCATGAAAACTTGGCAATAGCCGCTGCGTAAGTCGATAGAAGAGAACTACGTGCCTTAGAGGCAGTCAAGGGCATCGTCAATACTCGGTAGAGGGTAAACGTCTTGTGATTTTGTTAAGACGACTTTAATCGACACAGAATAGAATCTATCCATCCTTCTTCGTAACAAGAACAACTAAAGATGCCCCAGGAGCTATCTGAAGGCTGAATGACGTGGCGCTTGAGCATGGCAGCTATTTGGTCGCTCTTAACACGGCGCTCTGTGGCGGATACATGATATGGTCTTTGTCGCAGTGGCGCACTAGTATCAGTGTCGATGCGATGACAAACAGTTGGCGTGCGGCCCAAGAGAAGATGCTGGCAGCCGGAAGAAGAGCGGAACTTGTCGAGAATGCGTTGACGTTGGGCGCGTTGGAAGCAGTCAACGTGTCGGCGATGGAGCTATCGAGGACATCGGGCGAAGTCTGCTCTTGCGTGTGGTTACGGGCCACTGCGGCGACGGAACAAGTTGCCATCATGTAATCATGTCAACGATGGCAGCAGGGTCTATACACTGGACGCAGCCATTGCACTCTCCTCGAAGCTAAGTGAGGGGACATGGTAATTGGGTGGAAACGAGCATTCTTCTGACGCCTGCGTTAACTTCTAAAGGAGCGAAAGGCTGCGGAAAACATTTGCAACGAACGAAAATGGCAGATGGGGTGAAAAGTGCACTTGCATCAGCAACAATGTCGCATGAAACCATGGCAAGGGCATATCTGTGTGGTGGAATTCCAAAGGCTTCGTCAACAAATACTTTATCTTCATTCAGCTTCACGAGCGTCAAGAAGTGGAGCGTCGAAAAGCGCTTGAAATCGCACTTCAGCACGAAAACAGTCGATGACGGCCTTATTACCGGAAAGAAAGTCCCCGCCCAAAATAAGATCGTAGGAACAAGAATAGAACACCAAAAATTCGACGATGTAGCGCAAGCCGTTAATCACTACGCGAGCACTACACGTAGCCACAGATGTGATGCAGTCTGCGCTGGCACTACGAAGTGATACGTTCGACAGTGGCGTCGTAACTTTTCGCAGCAAACGGCAAAGTTTGGCACAGATAACTGAAAATGCGGCACCAGTGTTGACGAGGGTGAGTACAGTAACGCCGTCCACATACACGTCAATAACGTTAGTCGGAGGAGGGAGAGGCCTTGGTCTTTTTGTGGGCGACGCAGTTCCCGCCTCTGGAACTGCGGCGATTAGTTTTCCTGTTCCCGCGTACGACGACGCATCGGTGAAAAGGAATGGTGTCGAGGCGATGGCGAACAGGGGTCAACAAGATGGTGGTGGTCGAAGTATGAAGACATATGGCAGAGGTTCTGAGATGCAGAGGACGACGGGCATGTCGAAATATATCTAAGAAACATATATAAGAAATATATATAAAGTCGTTTCTCTTACAATTAGGAGATTATTTATCTTTAGTTTCCTTAGTCTCCCATCCATCTTTCTTGGTTCATCGCCTCCATTTTATTTTTTCGCTAATGAAACTGGAACGCGCAGAGAGGAGGTCATTCAGGACTTGTCCTTCAAAACTGTCCGGCTTCTTCATGAGCCGTAGGCATTGCTGAAGACGACAATGCAGAGCGCCTGAGGAAGAAGAAGCGGAGCAAGAAGAGAGATAAGGATGATCTAGAAGTCCCCGCACCTCATTTGCGTACGGAGGCCGCTTCGCAACTCCTAGTTCTTTCGCTACTGCGGCTTCGCCGACGACAGTAGAACCAATTTCAAAGAAATACGATCGAAAAAGGAAATAAGATAAAAAGTGAAACACGTCGCAGGTCGGTATGTGCTTCCTTAACGATCGCGCTTTGAAAAATTGCCCGTTTTAATTACATTGCAAAGCTCGTATAAAACAAAGCAAACAAGAACAAAAACACAGAAGCCAACGCACTAAGCTAAGTAAGATAATTCATCGTTAATGTTAGTGATACTACATCTACTCGCTCCTCGCGTTGCTGAGTTCAAGAAAGGCGTTGTGCTCAGCTGTCATGGTAGTCTAGAAAGTTCCAAGATGGGCATCTTTTTAAAGTTTTGAGAGACGTTATCTTGAATTAGGCAACTTAGCACGGCGAGAGGCCTGTACTCTATTGAAAAACAAAATATACCTCGCGGTGGCCGGGTGGATATGGAGTTCTCCGGCTAAGGACATGGTCGCACTGTAGAGTGGAAGGAGCACTGCCTAAGAGCTTTCGATATTCTTGATATGTTGTCGCCAAATGTTGTGTAAACATGCACTGCAAGTCGTCTTTTTTCCTCGCAACTCGTGTGAGCAGTATTTTTTCCTAACTTGACGAAATACTGGACAGTTAGACATAAAGAAAGTAAACCAACGAGCTTACGCTGTTCTACGATATAAAAGTGCGAGCTGCTCGTCGTCAAGTGAAAGTAATAACAGTAAGGATCACAAGAAGTAAAATACAGAATAGAAAAAAAAGCTTTATGCTCTTTACACCCAGAGGTGCGAGCTAACGAGACCACATTACGCAGCCAACACAGAGCGCGAAGGCGAGCATTGGGGAGTTCAAGGCGTCTGCGATACGACGCCTATGCTGCTTAGAGGAAACAAAAAAAAGAGATACAGTTACAGAGTGCGAGGCGAGGCGCGGTGCCGCAGAACCAATGCAAACAGTCTGTAGAAAAACGTTTGGGGGTAGCAAGAACCACAAATCTTGCCCAAAAGTGAGAAACAAATATTCCCATCTTGTAGTAAATAAAAAGAAACAGTCCTTTGAAAGAGACCATTAAAGTGAGCGCGCAGTCGCCAAAGAGAGGACAGAGGTAGGATACCACTAATGCTAGGCGTTTTACATGAAGCGGTCTGCGAAGCAAACCTTTGAATAGGGACTGAATGCCGGATGCATTAGCGAAAGGAGACCAGTGCTAGGGAAGCAGCAAAGCGTCGATTCCCTGTCTTCGATTTCGCGACCGTAAACAAGATTACTTTGTCCCTGCACGTGCATTATTCGTTTTCTTAAATCACTTACTCGTTGAATGTATAGGATGGAATGGAAGTTGGAGAACCAAGCGAGAAACCTTGCACCTCTTTAAAGCTCAGATATCGCTGCAGCCGAATAATGCTGAGCGTTTACGTCTTGCGAGAATGCCATAGGAATCTTCCTTAGTGGCCGGCGCCATAATTAAAATATTTCTGGTCTTCATTGTGCTCTCCGCTCAAGCTCGAAGGATCTACGACGGCCGTGCTGACAATGGGAACATCGCTCGTCACACGGCCACACATTCTTGCGAAGGCACCTTCCTGCTGCACTAAGTGTGGTTGTTTCCAAAATTACGTTGACTTGGGTTATATTTATTCACATTAAATTAGATTAGACTAGAACATACATACATACATACATACATACATACATACATACATACATACATACATACATACATACATACATACATACATACATACATACATACATACATACATACATACATACATACATACATACATACATACATACATACATACATACATACATACATACATACATACATACATACATACATACATACATACATACATACATACATACATACATACATACATACAACCCGCCGTGGTTGCTCAGTGGCTATGGTGTTGGGCTGCTGAGCACGAGGTCGCGGGATCGAATCCCGGCCACGGCGGCCGCATTTCGATGGGGGCGAAATGCGAAAACACCCGTGTGCTTAGATTTAGGTGCACGTTAAAGAACCTCAGGTGGTCAAAATTTCCGGAGTCGTCCACTATGGCGTGCCTCTTAATCAGAAAGTGATTTTGGCACGTAAAACCCCAAATATTATTATTATACATACATACATACATACATACATGCATACATACATACATACATACATACATACAGAGACAAAAAGAATAATGCAGCCTCTTCACATGTAGAAAGAAAAAGTGCATAAAGAACAGAAAGTGAGGCAATGGTAGTTAATAAAACCTAGAAAAAATACGTTTCAAAGACAGCAGCATCAAACAAAAATGTGAGCAATCATAATTTACAAGAAATAGCGCGTAAATTTCCAAAATATTCGCATAAAAACCGAACCGTCGAATAGATTCTCATTGGAAGTGCAGAACTAGTCGCATATGCCGTTTGTTCGCCTGAAAATCGCGCCTGACCCTAACGCACGCGCAAGCTCGTGTTCTCGAAAAAACATAAACATCGCGTGCTGTGACAAGGAGAACAGGGAATCGGAAAGAAAAAGCGCGATAAATACGCGTCTTCTCTCTATCCGCACTCCGTGGACGAAGACGCAACCTTCCACATTCCGTGAGGTCGGTTGCACGGACGAAAGACGGCCGACATCGCGGACGACCGTCAGCGGCCGTGCGTCTGACGAACGGCCGCTAGAAAGAGCGAGGTGGGGTGCAAGGGGAGCAGGAGGAGGACCTCACTCTCGAACGAAGACGAGGACTGCGACGTCTCCAAGGTGGGCAGACGTAAAGAGGGGAGCAGGGCAGACGCAGTATTACCGCAGGTGGGAATGTTCCGCACGCCCGCGCACGCAGCCCAAACGCATGCCCATTCGAGCGCGTCGGCGTGACAAGGGCGACTGGACACGCGCGCGCTTTCCTCTGTGTCCGCCTTTTGTCCACTAGCCCACTGCAACTTGTCCGAGAGGTTGCTACAAGGGTTTTTTTGTTCTTGTTATTGTTTTTTTAACCATTCTCTGCATCTTTTTTTATCAAACGTTTATCATAAACACTAGGCGCATCTCTAACGGAAGTAGGCTGCGTAGAATGAAGTTTGGAGGCATGGAAGAAAGCCGGGACACCAATTATGAATAACGACCCTGCCCGCACCACAAGCCAAATCGCAAACAGAAATAGTGAACAGGATAACAAGAACCTCTCGTATTAAAAGATTTAAAAAAGGAACAGCAGAGTTTAGCGATTCCATTGTCTGAACTGTTCTACGACAACATTGTTACTATGACAGACATCGCCAGCGTAAGAAAAGGTGGGCAGACGGAAATGACAAAGCGAACCCATATCCGAGGTTTTAATTTCTGTTCAAGTAAAAATAAGAAGAAAAAAGGCATGTAGTGCCTCCGCGGCTTGTTAACCTAATTACTTTGGATACGAAATATCACCGCTTGAACCCTAATCTATACTTAACGTCCGCCATTCCCTTCTCCACTTCGTGCTCTCTTTCCTTCCTTCTTGTTCTTACACAATCTTTTTCTATCGATTTTTTTTCTTCCTTACGTATTTAGCATATATGAAGGAATATATAAGTTTTCCAATGGTAATATCTGCGACAGGTATGCACAATATGCGTGAGCGCTTTGTCTAAACTTTAGGTTCTCGTCCGTCATGCGGTGAACATTGATAGAAGTGACTCATCACTTCCAGCCCGTACATCCTGTTTCACCTCCTCATTCAATCAAACGTGTAATGTCAAAAAGAAAAGGAAGTTGCTGTTTCTTTTTTAGGTGGCCAGTAGACGTAGAGTAATTACCAAAATCGCGGAGGAAGAAACGCACTGGTCCAAAGTGGTGCTACGATGGAAGTAGTAATGGGAAAAGTTCCATCCTCCAATATACCAATACACGAGAACTTACGTTGCGTAGAAAGGTCGCTAATTTTAGTCGTCGACCGTCATTTCACGTTGTCAATCAGTGTCGGCGATCGCTCCAGTGAGAGGCACTTACGGCTCAAATGTGATTAGCACGGCTAAGCAGCAATATCATTAACATACCGATTAATTTCCTTATCGATGCAGGCACCCACGCACACGTCCACTTGCACAAAGAATTCCGGTAGCACGCACGTTAATTATCTAAGATGAGAATGAGTGATTAAAAGTTTACTCAGCTGGACAGTGTGCGGCACTAGACGCTTACTCCGAGGTTGACTTTGGGATTCTATGGGAACTTTGGGAACTATGGGGATTCACGTGCTTGCTAGCTATTTCAACGCTACAGTCCTATACTACATCACACAACTTGTCATGTAAATGTAGCAACTTGAAAATAATGAACGCACGAGGCGTCCGAATTCACAAATGCGTTCGTTCGTAAGTGTCCTATGCCCATCTACCCGCTGCATTCACTAACAGGTCTAGCACCACGATTGGCTGGATATACGCTTACCAGTGGTTGTAGAA
This sequence comes from Dermacentor variabilis, assembly GCF_050947875.1. Lineage (NCBI taxonomy): Eukaryota > Metazoa > Arthropoda > Arachnida > Ixodida > Ixodidae > Dermacentor > Dermacentor variabilis. Next base: position 61,197,295 of record NC_134571.1, on the reverse strand, counting down.
TAAGAATTTTTGAAGGAATACGGGCACTGATGCTCACGCTACAACTTTAATCAGCGAATCGGAGCATGGAAGCCTCAACCGAGACCATTCCTAACTTTTTTTTTATTTTTACGACCTTGCTCTGCAGTTTATTTTATCAGCTTCACCTTGTACTTTGATAGCCGCACTATTATATATGTTTTTTTTCTTCTTTTTCCCACCGTTCTGAATTAGTCTCATAGTACAGGCATGATACAAGAAAATGAGTGAAGGTCGGAAGCGGAGAAAATGGGCGAATAATAAATTGGGCGATATGTTTTAGACTATTCCTTCATCGATGGCTCAAGGAAACGAAGCAGTTTTTTTTCTAACGGTCGGCGCAAGGTGAGTCTTCTCTCTCTCTTACTTACTTATTTATATTTTTGCTTGCAACCACTTAGCGGCGGCAAGTCGCTATTTCCTCAAGCGTTCACTTTCTTCCCGTTCGTCGGACTTCACTGGCCGAGCTTTGTTACTATCGTACCCTTTGAATAAAAAAAAAACAATTAATTTGGGTAAAGCACGATATGATTAGGAGGCTCACAATATTAAGGTACTCCGGATTATTTTGTTCACCTGAGGTTCTTTAACGTCCGCCGAAGGCACGGCACACGGCTGCATTTCGCTTTCGTCGAAATGCGGCCGCCTCGGCCGGGATTTGATCCCACACCGTCGAGCTTAGAAACGCAACGCCACCACGCCACTACGGTGAGTCTTCGAATCAAACGTGGCAATGGATCGCACATGGTAGTAGTTTATCATGCGTAGAAATCCCCTAACCATTGGCCCGCCACCACAGCGGTCTCGGCGACGGTGAGGACGGCGATCGTCGATTGTCAATAAGGGCGATCGTCGAAAGTGCCTCAAAGAACAAAGCTTGGGCAGTGGCGCGCGCAGCAAACGCTTTGGACGAGGCTGCTTGCCGCCCATAAATGATTGCTGTAAGCGCACGGAGCTCCCCCATGGCGTCCACCGTTGGAAGAAGCTCGCCTTCGCCTGAGCAGCCGATGATGCAGTGGGAAACCGTAGATTTCTCTTGCGCATACCTTTAAGCACGCACTTCCGCCGCAAGAGCATGGAGGTGCAGTTTCGCCACCGCTCGCGTGCTCTGTCTACCTTCTGGGGCACGTATACAAGGTAAAACGCGGACGTAGATACGTAATTTCTTAACAGAAACCGAGCTTGTCTGGGCGCATTGCAGGAGGCATAGTTGAAACAGTAGCTGGAAATAAAAAAAATAAGGACTGAGCTTTCTATAGCCGCATGCATACATCAAAAATGTGACATAAAATGAGAACAAGCGACGCGCAAACTCATTCTTCGAATGAGCCTCCCTCTCCCCCCCCCAAAAAAAAAGAAAAGAAAAGAAAGAAAGAGAGAGAAGAAGAAAGGAAAATGTGGCACATGGACGCAGTTATACGTTTAAACTATTTATGTTTTTTTTATTTGTCCGCATGCGTGCGCGCGTTTGCCGCACACGTATATTGGATACCACCCGGTTATTCCTGGCCAAATGCACTGTTGTATTTCTATTAAAACTGACCTTCTGTGTGTCCAAATTTCGACAAAATGAAGAGCCCGCGCTACGTAAGGACTTTCAAAAGGAATGGTCTAGTCGGTAAAAATAGTTTGTCTGCCACGTGCCTCGTCGATGTTATACGAACCATTACTCTTAGTCTTACCACGCAACACAAAGTCCCGCGGGAAATTTGGTGGAGCAATAAAGCAGTAAAGCTTACCCTTTGAGGCTGTGCAGCTGAGGCACAAAGAAGTGTTGTTCGCTCTCCGTGATCGCCGTCAATAAATTATTTTCCTAGAATGCACATAAATTTATTTACCCGTCTACTTTTATCAGCAGTGAACCATCGGCATTCGGGCATGGTGAAGCCATTCTCCCATGGGCGCATCTGAGTTCATAACTTCTTTTTTTTCGTGTTTTTTATTCATAGCCTGACCGTTTCTAGTTTTTGAATTGGTTGTAATCGCTCCAAGATATGACTCAGAAATACCGCTGTTGTCTTTTCTTTCCTGTCCCGAAACTAAAAGCAACGGCACGGTGCTCCAAGGTTTTACCGTCACCATTGTAACGTGTACCTATACACGTTGCCAACGTAGCCCAGAAGGCACTACAAAATAAATGTGTTGCTGGGAAATCTAAGTCATAAAAACTGCAAATAGTATATGGCTGAACTAAAACACAATCAGAAATATTCTTCGTGGTTAATATGCACTCGTAGAAAACAAAAAAACTTTTTGGAAGGAAGCACGATTATAAATTGTCTTATAAAAGTGTTCTTTATAAAATTGAACAGATAAGAAATTGAGCCCCTATGCCGTTACCATGTCTTCTCCCTCAAGCCTAAGGTCCTCATCCTATCGGCAATAAAGGGCTAGTTTACAGAAAACAATGCTAAAACAAAACACCAAGCAAATAATGAAGCAAAAGAGAAAGAAAGTTGGTGTGCGTTATGTTTCTTGCCCATGAGATAGCGCGTGTGGCAGAAATTTTGATTTTCATTTATTTTACAAAGCAAGCTCATAAGTTTTTCTGTCCTTTCTTTTAACGTCGCTGCAGGCAAGCCTACATATCCCACTTCAGGAGTTTACATTGTATATTCGTCTCTGGTAATTCATGAATATCAAATCGTGCGAGATTTGTTTTTGTTTCATTGCGTAGTTTGATAGAGGTCAGATTCGGCAATGAGCATATCTCTAGCATCATCATGTGTGCATAGACATACTACAAGCCGATCCGTCATATACGTGTTGTCTTCGGTGGTGCGAACGCCGTCGTGAAATGCGACTGCCATCCTCCTCTCCCACGCCTACCGCAGTAGGAAAGGGCCATCCTTACTGAGTGCTCAATCGCATCATCTAAACCATGAAATGGTTAAAAGTTATGTCACGATAGCGTGGTGCGTCTCAAATGGTTATAATAGTTGGTGTTCGGTGACGAACGCACCTCGAAACTTCGCTGCACGAAAGCACGCGCCGCTTTGCATCGGCGCATTTGCATTGGCGACGAAAGTGCAACCACTTTCGACCACCACCACGAAAAATGGACGACAGAGCCAAAGAAAGCTATTTGCTTTGAAAATCGAACAAGCAATCCCGCAGCTTACTAAGTGTGGAACTCTCGGGGGCAGAAAAGTGCGCTTCTCCGCATCACAGCGTTTCTCACGAGGCATTAAAGCGTGCGGCCCGTATTTGCTTCACGGCACAGCGGGAAGACGGATAGGTCGAGCGTGACGCTGAGCCATGCGTACAGGCCTAGCCGTCATCGAGCGGGCGGCATCACCGAAACAAACAAGGCTTAGTACCGGAACCGGGTGCACACTCGATACGGAAGCAGGATAGGCAAACGGGCGCGTCACTTCTGTTTGCCAGCTGCCTTCTGCCCGCGACTAGAAGAGCGGCACAACGGCATCGTGGAGTTTGATGGCGTTGGATCAGACGCGGAAGCCAGGAGGAAGGCACGCGAGAGTGAAGCATTGCGTATACGTTGTTGGGTGGAGTGTTTCGCACGCTATGGCCATGTCACGCAAGTCGCTTGCCATTTTGCGCAGTGGTAGCCGTTACTTGCTTTTAAAGTACTGCGACGCACAGAAGGTAGTCGTCATCGCGTGTCTATAAATTATTTTGACAATTTCAGCTCTCCCGAGCCAGTGCCCTTTCAGCTGTACGGCTCACGACGATGCCTTGGTTTTTTCTAAACCAAAAACGCAGCGCTTCAAGTTCGATACATGTATGTAGCATCTCCTCGGCATACATATATAGTGGTGAACGAGTACTGTTGATGTACAGTGTACTTCTGGTAAGTTGTGAATTCCACATCTGCCGCCGTGGCTAGGGGTGGCGCTGGCAAACGTTCCCAGCACGAAGCTATAAGCGCTTGTATATACGTAGTTGCACAAGAGAATAAACTGAATTGAAGTCCTCCGTCTTGGCTCAGTTGGTGAACATCGCGCGCGCCGTGCGGCGGTTGAGTAACTGCCTCCCAGTGGCGACAAAACTGTGTTGTTTTCACTTTCATTTCAGTTTTTGCTTACTATCAATACGCATTTAATCGTAACTTTAACCGTCAATTTTAATTATTTATACTGCTCAGTAAAACAACCGTTAACTTCCCTTATGCTTTTCTTGGCTTCACTGTCTATCTCCTTCTTAAGGCTGTTTTATTTATTTATTTATTTATTTATTTATTTATTTATTTATTTATTTATTTATTTATTTATTTATTTATTTATTTATTTATTTATTTATTTATTTATTTATTTAAACATAACCGGTGGTGCCGCAGGGAGGTTGAACACGTCGGAGGAGTAAATGTACGCACTCCCTACCGAGGGAAAAAAAGAGACACGAAACTACGAAAGGTAAAAAGGAGATGAACACAGCACATAAATTCAAGACTCCTATTATTCTCCGCCGCAAAATTCATAATGAAGAAAATTTGCTCTCTGAAGGGAATTTCTTCAGCAATAATAAAGAATTACGGACAGCGGCAACTTCGCTCAGCAGCAGCCCGCGAAAGGATTGATGGTGCAGCATAAATAAAGTAAATCTTGAAACCAACAAAGAACAACGAAGGCTATAAAAATTTATGGTTCAAGATGACGGTCGAACTTCAATTCCAAGCAGTGAATTTAGCTTCAGTACCAGCATACGCAGACGCGGCACAGAAACAGGCATACATAAGCCTGAATCAGTGCAAGAATAAATATTTTCCTTGCGGATCTATAAACGGAATAACTGAATAAAAGCCAGTCAGGGGAGAACAAAAAATATTAAAATGCGGCACCCCAGAAGCTTACCAGAATTATATATAACACACCTTGCGAAATTACCTTAGGCTTCTCAGTGTGGCCTAGAAAACAAAACAAAACAAAAACGTATGCCTATTCTGCGACGCAATTTCTTGATGAATGTGTTGCGTTCCAATAATTACAGTCTGGTGAGCGTAACAAACTTTGAAAAAGTAAGCTACGGCTGTCCCCGTTATCTCACAAATTATCCCACAGAGCTTGGTCAAAGTCTTCTGACTAGACTAACTGTTCCTTTACTTTCTTCCCTTGTAGCACAGGGTTGCCGCGGCTTATTCATTGGACATGGAGGTCGAAGACGATCAGTAAAGCAAGGCGATCAAAACGAACTGACGGCGAAACGTTCTGGTTGCGTAGATACAGCGCACAATCCCACCATATACCAAATACAATACCACAGCCATAAAATAAGCCCTTTGTGAAAAGCCTCGGGAGCAAAAAGGACAGGCCCTTCTCTTTTTAACAGGGGTCGACGGGCAACAGCAACTTTTCGGGTAGCATTCAGACGGGGGCTTCCCGTCGGGAATTTCCCTCACTTTATTTAGAACACTGTAGGCATGGCTGACAGAATTCGTACACAAAGACTAAAAGCATTCGCAGACAGAGAATAGCGGAGGTGTGAAAGTAAAAGGGAGGCAAATGCTTTGCAACGCACGCCTTCGATCGTGAACGGTACAGAAAGGAAAATGGCAGCGGCAACAGGCTTCCGCGGAAACCCTCTACGTGAAAAACTTGAACTCTGTTGGAGCCCCTGAGGCAGCTGCAACTGTCCGAGTGGCAGCAGCCTGCCATAAATCGACGAGCACAGGAACGGATAATCGGCACAATACAGCAGGCGCGCTGCGGCAGACGTAAATGCGTATTTTATAAGAAGACAGCAAAACTAACTAAATGTAAAAGGTTTGTTCTTTTCCGTAATTTGGAACAATGCATTTCGAAACATAGCTACATTGGCTGGGGGGACATATAAACCTATATTAATGGATGCAAGCTGCTGCATAAGGAGGCTGCTCTATATGGCAAGTGGGCAGGCATGCACGTAGAATTCGGCATTGAGTAGAAATGGCAAAGAAAAAGAGGACAGTGCGAAAGACAGAAGGAAATGTATCAGTTGCAAACCTTTTCCAATCCCCCTTCGTGTGTACGTGCCATAAGTTAAAGGCAACGACAACAACAACAAAACTGTCAAGAAAGTTGCAAAAATGCATGTGCTGCTAGTGGGTGCTGCGCGACGATGTTGAAATACGACTGACTGATTGATTGGAAGTGTTAAACGACACAAAACAATACTGTGGTCATGAAAGACCACGCATGCTACCACAGTGGAGAGTTCCGCATTACGTCCGAGCTGTTGGATTTGTTTCAGGTGCAGTCAAAGCACTGCACTGACGAGCGTTTTCACATTACGCCGCCGTCATAACGCCGCTGTCGCGTCCACGAATCGAATACGACGTCGCGTTCATGCGTAAGAATGGTGTGACTTCTGAGCAACCGGGATGATTGACGTGTAAAAGTTCAAAACAAAGGACAACAGGTGCTTTCACCCTCAATCCGCCTCCTTCTTTCTGCGACACACTCACGGTCGCAACAAAGCAGTCACAGCTAGCACAGCCACGTTTTGGAGGAGTACGCAACGAGCGCCGTAAATGGCCTCTGAATTTCGCTAGTTTACTAAATCAAAAACCGAGGTGACAGTCCTATAATAAGTTCAATCATAGACAATTCTGTGGGATGCTCGAGTGCTCTACTGGTCATCCTCCCATCCCTCCTGAGACCCATTCGGGTCATACAACTGACTGGGCACACGTGCTGGTGCTAATTCGTTCCTTCTTACGCCATTGAAGCGCAGTGGCAACATGAAACATTGGCAGTGTTTGTTTGGAACTCGGCATATGCGCGTGTGCAGGGACTCAGTGTAGTGAAACTTGCCCTCGTCTTATGTGTTTTATGTGCGTATGTGTGCAGGGCTGTTTGCTCTAGATTTTTGGAACCATGACGTCGTTTTTACGATACCTTTTATCATTACTATTGTTACTGTTATGGTAAAATGTGTATACGCTATCCATATAGAGCGACTACATCTCTTTCTTTTATTATCAGTTCAATAACGAAAAGATGCGGTGTATGTGGAGGTTATGGAATAACATGAGCTGTATCTTGTATCACGGCGCAAAGAGAGCAACGAAAGGGAGAAATCTAAGGGAACCGAATTTACAAATAAAAGACGTGGTTATCTTCTGCCGCTCCAGCGACGTCGCAAAGTACATCACGCCCTTGCGTGCTGTCACGTTTATTTAGAATTACGAACTGGCTCTCCTATTACAAGCCTACGTAATTATTACTCTTCAATGTCCACAGCCCGAAGCCGCGCTTCAGGCTGTGGACATTTTCTTTTACGATTTAGCGTAACATTTAGATAAATTACGGAAAACTACACGATGCCTGCTTCAGACATTTCTGTGCCTGTCATTGTTTTCGAGTAATAAATGCGTGGAAAGGTGCAGCGATCTTGCGAGGCATTTGTAGTCTGCTGGAAACAGCAGCAATGTTCCGCCGCACAAGGGGAATCATTAAGACTGTCTATTGGGGCCTTGCAAATGCTGACCGCTCCCCACTGAGTTTTAATGACAGTTGGCTCATTCAACAGTACGTGGCCGACGGTCTCACTGCTATTCAGAAAGCACGGAAGCATCACTGATGCGTTAAGATAGGAGAAACAAGTAGCTTAAACGTTCGCACGAGGTTACTGTTGCGCTGAAAGTGTCACGCGCGATCGTTTGCATGACGCCAGCAGTCACGCAATGCTTGCCAGTGTTTGCTAGCGCCTTCTACTTATCTCTTTCCCTCCTCTTTCCTTGTCACTCGACTGCTTAAAAAGTACAGTGTGCAGTCACTATATGTGTTATGTCTTTATTTAAAAAAAGAATAGAAAGAACCCTGATTGTCCTAAGCGTAAGATGCCGGTATGTGCGCCTTGTTTGTTTGAGTCTTCGTGAGTGGTTCCTAAGGAGACGATGGCCTAATTCGTCGTGAAGGTATTCGCCAAGCTTCGCACACAGATGGAAAACATCTTCCTGATTGAGGTGGTGAGGTCAAATCCAATTTTCCAATACGGATGGCAGTATATTTTGAGGTATTCCGTCCATGATGTGTTCCCCGCATCTCGAAGATTGAGCTCTTCTGTCAGTCTCATCTTCTTTCATCAACGCTCATCTTTCTCCTTTCCTCAATCAATGCGAGAGTTCTCAGGCAGGCGGACACACAATGCACGCTTCATTTAAATACAAATGTGCGCAACCATAGACTTAGACGCCTTGATTTCTTCTTCACTTGTGAAGGCCATGTGGCGAGAGCTCTGATGTGTTCACTCAACTGCCCGTTCGTGGTCCCACATTTCTCCTTTAAGACCTTCGCCTTGTCGACATTGTTCCACTAATGCAGGCGATCAGCGCGGATCAGTTTTTGAAGCTTTGACTAAAAATCGAATGTTGCGCACTGCACATTAGAACCTAGACGCTAACAAAATATTTCCATTAAGCTAACCGAAAACAACCGACTGTTTAATGTCGGATTACTGTTCTCCGTCGGTAAAAATATCTATCGCAATTTATCAGAAGTTAAACAACGATAAAAGCTTTCGAGGCAATGCAGAAACAAAATGGGCAATTCAAGCCTTGTTTTAGGGCTTGCGGCAGAAGCCTGCATGAAAACGCATATTTACTGCTTTGATTCTGTCATGCAGTGTTTTAGGCAGTTGAATTATGTAGCAGTTTGTTTTCATTTTATGCTACAACCAATGAATTTTCTCTTGCAACTGCCCCTTTTAAATGTGCCTACAGCCCACAAGTCCTTCAACAACATTTCTTTTTGTCACAACTTCTTGTTTTTCTTTTCAGCTTCCATTTATGTTGCGTTTTTGGAAAGCTAGTCATACAACTGCCACTGATTCTTGGAGACCTAGTTTGCAACCAGGCTCGGAAAGTGTTTGAGCATTCAACTATTTCTTAATGGCAAATTACTGATCTTGTCTTTCAAACTGCTGTTTTGCACCTGATATAATCAGCTGTCTTTTTTTACGCTAGTAAGTATACATGTGGTAGCGAATAATGCCGGAATAAATATTCCTGTTGTAAATACATGCGGCTGCGTTTGACTATTTGATATTCGATTGAATATTCGACGCCCACTATTCGTGTTCAATTTGTATTCAAAAAATGTTACATTCGCCCGCCTATAATTTTTAAAGGTCGGCGCACAGCAGGCTCTGAAGCTGGGAAAGCCGATCCCTGCTAAGTTTGCAGCCGGGCATATAAAAGCACAGGCTGCAGTCCTTCAGTGACTCAGCTGCGGAAAGCATTTGCAGGGTCATTTGGCGGACGCCGCCGAATACCCAATTAGGGGTCCATTAGGGTGAAACCAGGAGGCACCGGGATGCCCTCTCTCCACCCCTATTTTCAGTGCTGCTGCTTCCCAAGTCGGTGGTATGCAGGCCCATTTCTGCACTACACTCTGCAAGGGAGGACACCTCCTACTGCTACCCTCTTCCTATACTCGTACATCTAATCAAGGCAGAATCAGCTTAATCTGAATCCGCTTCAGTCCAGTGCCCCAACTCGTCAAATCGATCTGCGCAGTAAAAAAGAAAAGAAAATTCGTTGCATTCCCTAACCCCTCCTTATACATATACTAAACGAGGAACATCCTATATTACTGCCATAGCGACGGCTAATGCCACCATTAGGTCAGACTCCAAAGGTAAAATTGTGTCGGTTATTACCACCTAGAGAGGTATAACTGTTACCTTACGTACGGCTTACCTCCGTATGCGCTTTCGTGTGCCCTCTTTTACTTTCTCTTAGAAGACCGTTGATGGTGCTTAGCAATCGTCAGTGTTGCTTCCGGTTCAGCGCTGCAAACTTGAAACCAAACGGTGGCTAGACGAGATTCAGGTGAAATTTCGGGTAGTCGGACTTCTTGCCGTCTAGCCCTTCAATACGCAAAACAGAGAGACAACTAACAACTTTCTACATGCAGCTTTGTGCTCTTGTTTTTGAGCTCACACAACCCTGCACAGCTAAAATCCAACCGCCTCGATATTGCGGTGCCGTTAGCAATGCTTGGTGCTTCAGAGAGCCCACTTACTACTAGAGAGGAAGTAGCGACTAATAAGCTCCCGGTGGAGCTTGGCACAGACACGCATTTTATAACAACTGCAAATTTCATTAATCTAGAGTTAACTTACAAACACCATTTAAATTACTCAAGAAAATGTCACTTTCGAGACTTGCCAAGGTTGACGACTGGGCGTGTTGGTATAGCATATTAGAGGTTGGATTGCGCAACAAAAATCGCAAAACGAGGCATAGTTAAATCATGTTACAGAAACGCGTTGCAAAAATTGTGCCATCATAGCATTCTCTTCTGTGTGTCTCGTCAAACTGTTGCGCAATCCAACCTCTAATTCACTTTTGAGCCTTTATGTAGTCACATTCACAGCTTCGCTGTAAATATTGTTATCCTCGCCAGCTCGGCTTGAGCCGGCGAGGTCGACCTCTGTGGCTCGGGGAAGAGTGACGGTTACATTAGCCGGCGTGGCTCAGCAGCAGTAAGATGGCATAGAATGGCAGGGCCATCAAGGCTTCGAGGAAGCGCAGGAGGAAATAAATAGAGAAAGCAGGGATGTTAACCAGGAATGCGTCTGGTTGGATACCCTACTCTGGGGGATGGAGAAGAGGGAATAGAAATATAAGATAGAGAGAAGATGGGTAGGGGAGGGGAGGAAAGGCCGCTGTGAGCTCGAGCACGCACGCGGAGGGCATGAGCGAGTCAAAGGCGTTCACATAGGCCAGTCGCCTTCAAGATCAAAGATTACAAAGAAGCTACCTGATGCTGAGAATGATACTGCTGCTGAGCCTCACCGACTAATGTGATAATCGCTGTTCGGATGCAGTGTGCTGAGCCACAGAGTTCAACCTCGGTTGCTCAAGTAAAGCTGACGGGGATAGAAATTTTTACAGCGAAGCTGTTAATGCTACTATATAAGAGCTCAAGAACGTTCTTATACCAGTTTTCGTGGTTTTCTGAAAATACTGTGTAACTAACAATGTTTATATGTTTTTGAAAATGTGGGTAATCGTAGCGGCAGGTAAAATTTGAAGCGTGTGTCTAAATATGGGGGTTAAATGAAAATTGCTAAACCCAGATTTTTTTACCCGTTTGGGGATGTCATATGAAACGCTTGAACCGTTACGTCATTCTCCTCGAATAACTGAAAAGGGCAGACGTTTCATATTTACAAGAAATTAGGGCCACTTTATAGGTTATGTGTACATAAAGGCTCAACTTTGTAGTTTTGTTACGTGTTTTCATATTAGTTACTAAATATTCTTTCAATTTCTTATGCTTTCCACGAGGCGCGTAGCTGCTTTTACACGGTCTCCTCGGTGAACTATGTGAGGCTGTGTGATTACATTTCATTGACGTAAGAAGAATGTTCTGAATGATGAACAATAGGTTAGGGATAAGTTACTTATCCAGCCGCTTCAGCATGTCATACTGTCGTTATGCGCAATGTTTGCCAGAGTCCTAAAACAACTCTGCAAGACAGCAACTTCGAAGTCGGTGTATGCAGGGTTTCAGTTTGGTTTATTGTGTGGCGACACTTTGATGTTTCTGACTTTAATCATAAATGCAGCAAATAATTGCAGAACCCTTGTTTTGTCCATATTTTTTATGCGTCATAAGGGCTTCGTACTCTGCTTATCCGGTGTCCTTGACGAACTAAACAAGACACCTTGTTTATATTTGGCGAAAATAAGGGGACACGTTATTTAGCACGCTGCCCTGGTCTTAACTACAAGCGCCACAGATATCAAGCTTAGCGAGAATGAGGCTGACAACTATAAAAAATTTGTACGCGAAGTTATGTGTCTGCGGCCAAAATACAGATATTTGCCAAAAGTTCCATAAGCAAGTGTTAGAAAGTGGCACGCACCCTTTATCAGCTACGTTTCCCACTGCGCCATGATTAGTACGCGTTACATAAACTTTATATTCAGTAAAAATGACGACCATAATAAATTAAATGTGTCCCAACACATCAACGTTTATAGTTCAATTTGGAGCGTTACAAACAATTACCGAACCCTCGTTTGTTCGTTTTTATCATGCATTATATGAGCTTCTCCTGGTGCTCTCGGTAACATCACTGGTGCTGGAATACCGAAATGCAGGATGGGAAGAGTCTTCCCGCGACCTTCCGATTCGCGGAGCACCGCTCCTGCTCTTGTAGTATGGCTTCGCATTAAAACTTCGTGCGATGTATTCGTTTCTTTATCACGTGTTCGGAAAACGTTCATGAGACACAGACAATGAACATCACTAATTACACGAGTGACCACATTTATTTACTAGCCCAGGGATGCAGGGCGACTGTACTTGGGAAAACCTTATTCAATACAACGAAAGACGATGTCAACATTCCGAGTTCTGGTTACAGAACCGTCCATATATACAATAAGCGTCGCATTAAAAGCCTGCAAGGTATCCTGGATAACATCCACAGTGACTACAATTAACCTGTCGACATCTATATAAACGATGCTTTGACATATAGGAAAACCTAACTAAAGAAAAATAAAGCTTGACCAAGCACTTTTACACACCTGTGTCTTTTAACCTTCTTTTTTTTTTGCGTAAACGAAGCAAATCACAAGTCTTTAAAAACACTGTATTGCTTCTTTTTGGAAATATATTCGCCAGTGTCTAATGTGATTTCGCCACATTTTGTTTTTGTTTTTTTCACACAGGATTATGTTATTTTTGTTTCGCACGTCGCATTATACCGGCTCTATGTTTGAGGTCAGCTAGGAGCTCGTACTGCTGCGGTGGTAAATAGCGGCTGGCCTCGCACCCTGCGTGGGAATAGTAATGCACCCGCATCGGCTATGTCACCAGCGCGTCGATGGTGCACCATCGCTAACAACATCGATAGACGACGACAACCAAATAAATAAAAGGTTGCCCGTACGCTGTCGAACTCAAACAAAATTTGCATAGGCGCTCTAGTCAGTTAGGTTCCCTTATTTACCCGACGTCGACGCGGTTTCCCGTGTTCAAAACAACTGCTTTCTCCGTACAAATCGTTCACTGTGTCACTGGTATCAGGATGAAATATGAACGCATATTCATATTCAACGAGATATGAACGCATATCAAATATGAACAAATTTTAAGAGACAGTCTCAGAATATTGTAAAATTTTTGCTTGAAACAAGTAGCTTTTACTTTCTAGTTAGCCCAGAGAGAGAGAGAGAGCAGGGAGGAAGGAAAGGCCGGGAGGTGAACCAGACTGAGTCAAATTTGCTACCCTACACTTGGGCAGGGGGAGGGAGTGTTAGAGAGTGAGAGAGAGAGAGAGAGAGAAGACATGGATCTACATCATACTTTCACATGCACTAAGCTAGGTGTAGCATGTCTACAGTCGGGCACTCCAGGTCATTGCCTTCAGGTATACTGAAGAAGCGCTCTAATGGGCTTTCTGGGCTAATGAACTGTGAGACCAGGCTCCCAAGACCTTTGCTTCTGTAAATGGTCGGAATTTACATTAGTAGAGCAAAGTCATTAACCTGTGGGCGGGCTTCAGCTGGCTGGGCTCTCCTGTCAGAGGTGAAGGGTAGGTGCACTGCATTTTTTGTGCGTTGAGCTCCTTTGGGGTGAAAGTGCGTGTCGGAGGAATATCAAGTGAGCCCCGCAGTATGAACTGCGATGTCCCACAGAGCAGCGTTTCACCACCGCTTCTGTTTAACACCGTACTCGCGGCACCTCCAAGTCGCTTGCCTCGGGACAGTGACTTCACCGTGGGCATAGCTGTATATGCAGATAATATTGCTCTGTGGATAAGCGGCTCTTCGCACGTTGGTTTGCGGCAACCTGCAAGCTTGCAAAGAGCAATGAATGCGACTTCGGAATACTTGGGTGAATTTGACCTGCAGATATCAATTTCTAAGTTGGCTGAAATAGCATATTATCCTAAACAGCGCGCTGATCGAACAATGAGGCGATTGTACCTTGACGAGACGTCGATAAGCTGGGAGCGAATGCAGCGTTATTCGGCCTTAGCTGTGGATGATCGCATATCTTAGCGCCCTGCCAAGATATGCCGTCTTGACTGCTAGAGGTGCCGGCTGCGACCAAACAACGGCTGTGGAGGCCTTATGAGTCATCTGTACTCTCAGGCACCATGTATGCGTCACCAATCCTGAACGTGCCACCTATTTTGATCGGCCAACTGGAACGAGATCAGCACATTGCCCTCAGACTAATGCTTGTATTACCTCGTGAGGCGCAATCTGTTGCATTACTCACCGGAGAGCATCAGTCACCCCTGAGGCTAGAAGCAGATCAAAGAACTCTACGTCATATTGAGCGCCTGCCCTGCGCATCGAATGGTTCTTTTTCTGTCGATACCCCTTCCCCGTGCAGTGCTGTTGAGGTGTCCTCCTGTGAGAGACAGTTACGGCACTGCACTTCTCTTCCATTTCTCTTTCAAAATCACTTCACACACACACACACACACACATCGAATGGTCAATCGCTCCTTCATCGTCTGATTCACCACCCGTTTTTCTCGCACTGGAAAAATGGCGGCTTTATTTATTTATTTATTTATTTATTTATTTGTTTATTTATTTATTTATTCATACTGTCGATCCCATCAGGGATCATAACAGGAAGGGCATACATAGTTATCTTGCAGTGTAACAATAATAATTAGCGCAATACTAAGATTAGACATATTAGACATGCAGTTAGCAGAGGCAGACAATGTAGTAGGCAGAAAAGTAACGTTATATACTGTAATAATGTTACGAAAAATAAAACAACAGGTAATCAAAGGTAGAAAATTTACAAAGCTGAACAAACTGGTAGGCATAAATTATACAATAATACATAGCATTAAATTTAAGAGTAACAAGGGGTAATGAGGTAGTCTGTCAAATATCAATGGCGGTAAGCAATAATTACAACAGGAAAAGTAGTAAACAATTTGCATAAATAAACAATAGTACTGAGTAATGGCAAGTAATACAAGTTATAAAAGTGAGGTATACACAAGAAGTAGTAGTCCATAAGATACGTTTAAGGTGTCGTTAAAGAAATTGTGATTATGTACACAATCTAATGAAATAAAATGGCACAAAAATAAATGGTGACACAGGTACATCCTAATTGTGAAGCACGCAATTAATTTTCGGCGAATGTCAAAAAAGTAGTTAACGATGGGCTGTCTGTAATACTAGGGTCCAGCTTATTCCATTCACGTGTCATTAAAGGGAAAAAACGAGTGCTTATGGCTTTCCGTATGAAATGGGTGTTCGTTTAATGATAGTGAATGTTTATGTCGGGTGAGTCGTGTTTGAGCTAAAGATAAGTATTTGGAACTGTCTATTTTCAATTCATTATGAATAAGTTGATACATAAATTTTAATCGTGCAAGCTTGGCTCGTTTTTGTAAGGTCAGTATACCGGCCTGTTTTAGCAATTCTGTGGGTGAGTCTGTTAACCTGTGTTTGTTGTAAATATATCTCAGTGCCTTCCTTTGAATTGCTCCTAGTTTGTTAATGAGTTCTTTGGTGAAAGGAAACCAAACAACGTAAGCATAGTCTAACACAGATCTGACAAATGTGTTATATGCTAGTAGTTTTGTGTTTGGGGGTGCTAGTCTAAGACGTCTGTTCAGGAAAAACAATTTTTTTGTGCGGTCGAGGTAACGTTGTTAACATGGCGCTCCCATCTGAAATCGTGTGTTAATGTTAAGCCAAGGTACTTGTACTCCTTCAGTTTGTTAAGTGTGGCGTTATTTATAGTGTAGTTAAACTCTGATGCGAGCTTTTTTCTAGTAATTGATAAAATAGCTGATTTTTTAATATTTAAAGTCATTTGCCATTCGTTACACCATTTGTACACAAGTGACAAAGCGTCGTTCAAGGCCACATGGTCATTATGAGAATTGATTACTTGGTACAGAACACAATCGTCAGCAAAAAGTCTAACATTGACTGGAATATTAGAAGACCCGTTGTGAACGTTTATGGCAGTTCTGAGCATGATGCTTCAGTTACGCGTTTACCTCTGAAAGATATCAAGAAAAGTGTATTCCCCATTTACTTCACAATCCCTGACATGCAGAAAAGTTCTAATATGCCTATTTCTGCAATATTCGAATTGTCTCAGTCAGAGATGCACGAAATAATTCCAGATAATCTTCACGTATTTCACAGATGTATCTGTACACAGCGACGGTCAAGGCACCTCAGCTGCTTTTTTCTGCCCTTCAACTCAAGAACGACGTATATTTCATATGCCCCATCCAGCCTCGTCAACAACTGCAGAGGTAGCAGCGATTAATATTGCACTGAAATACTTGCAAGAGGAGTTAACCGTATCGAACATTGCCATGTTTACGCACTCACGCGCCGTGCTTAGCAGATTACAACCAAGTCAGATTAATTGTCCAGTTGTACGTAGCTTTAGTGACCCTGCCAACAAAATTGCATCATGTGGGGTACCTCTCGTTGCCCATTGGATACGTTCATACGTAGAGATCGTCGGAAGTGAAGAGGCTGATCGACTGGCTTCAACTTGCGCTCATTACGACTGTGCCTGAAACATAAATTTTGTGCAAGCTTGAAGACGCTCGTCTGATGATTCCTGGCCACCTACTCAAGCCGCATACAGACCGATGCGTCGCAAATGGGACGTTCCTGCCCCGTGCTCCCGGTCAGGGCTTGCCTCGTCGCGCTAGAGCCCAACTACTCCAGTTAATGGTTGGCTGTGTGAAACTGTGCGAACATTTATCCCGACAAGGACGTGTGGCCAGAGCACCGTGTATACGTCTTGCGGTTGTTGCAAGACACATCAGCACCTGATATTGGAGTGTCCCGCTTTCATTGTGCAGCGCACGTCGCTAGTAAGGGGCTGTTATCTCCTTGGCCTGCGGTGTACAATATGCCAGGAATGTTTGTACTCCAGTGGTTGTGCGTCTTCACGCTATCAGGTTCATCGCGCTATCCTTAATTTACTAGAAGTAACTAATATATATTCGCGTCTGTAGCTTAGTTCTGTTTTCAAATGACAAGACCTCGGACACTATTCCTTTTATTTTAACAATCCTTAGTAGAGTGGCCTACAGGGACCCGTTCTATTGTTCGTGACCTGTACTGTGTGTCGTTTGCGTTATTCTTTTATATTTGTCATTTTTTTCTTTTTTTCTATTTCCTCGCCTTCTTCCTGTCTTTCGTTTCCATGGCTGTGTTTCCATGGCTGTGTTTCCATACTCGCCGTATACGGCAAAGGAGAGCGCTAAGCAGAGAGCGGCCACGTTAAGTTTCGTTCCAATTCTTACGAAGTTGTGAAAGTAGACAGCTTAGCGAAGACTGCATCGAAGTCAAAAACGATGCAGGATACTTTCCGATCCAAGCATGATGGCGGCTGGTCAGGACGCTTGGAAACTCGACGGGAAGATCGCCTGCGCACACGAAAACGTAGACACGCTTTCCTACGCCCTTAAGGTAAGTCGCATCGTGTTTTCTTATAGGTACGCATGTGCAAAGACTCAAGAGACAGAAATATATCTGTTCTTCTCAACTTCTTTCTTCTTGGCGCCGTGAGATGGTGTCACGTCGCAGAAGCGTCTGACACACGACTCGAAACGCGTTGTATTACTTGGCCTCGAAGCTGTCTCGGCTGTCTCCTTAGCTGTCTACGTAGACTGTCTCCGACGCTGACTAGAATTGGAACACGCCGCACCTTTCTGTCTCCTCCTTTCTGAAGAGCAGGCAGGCGCTGTGCCCTTTCCCTTGATAGTTCCCAGCCTGCTCCTTCCTCTCCCTTACGTGTCAAGTGTACATATGTTTTCAAAACAAATAAATAATAAATAAATAACAGATATTGTTTGCAATTCCTAGGTTGTCACCGACTGTAGCACTTGCGAAGGGTGTGAAAACTCGCTTCGCTGCTTTTGACATACCGGTTGCTGAGATTTGCATACATCTGAGAGGAACCTTTCTTTATTCCGCGATATTCAACAAATGCAATAACAATAGAAAAATTATGCGGTCTACGTCATTTTCGCATCTTCATATTCAAATAAACGTGAGGTGCCAAAATTATGCCCTTAACTTACGGGAATAAAATTTCTCGCACCTAAAGGACAACATTAGGCTGTCTATAATTTCCGTATTAAATAATAAAGAAACAACAAGTTTAAAAGTGTGCAATGGTCCAGCTAGCCCAGAAATGGCAATTTCTATCAAGTGCATCTGTTACATCGCTTAAAGAGGGAAAAGCTCTTTGGTTCACAGTTTACGTTAAATTGTTATTGTGTTCATGCCAGTTTTCAAAACTCCTATTCCAAAATGTTCCCTGTAATGATGAAAAAAGCGCTATATGCCAATATTGTCTGCTTAAGACCCTGTGATGAAGGCTGTTTACGAATTTAGAGCATTTGTTTCTAATACAGAGTCCGAGTTCCGAATATGGTGATCATCGCTTTCTAAATACCTTCCACCCCTCTCTTTCCTTCTTATTTTGAGTAACGTTCCAACCCTTATTTCAAGGGTAGCTCACTTTTTAAACAAAAGTACATTTCTCTCATCTCTCATGGCATAGAGGAAGTTCAGGGGTCTTCGTGCCCAAATAAGCAGTGTCACGAGGACCCCAGAAGTTTCTCTTTCTGTCTACCTTCAAAGCCTTTTTCTCTCTTGCATACTAACCACTCTAATACCACTCCCAGACAGCGTCCTTTATTCAAATCATACTTTCTTTACTATTTGTTGGCCACGGGCTATTAATAGTTCAGGAGCCCGCAGGGCGGTAACGCAGTTACGGCGCCAGTGGCCACACACCACTCTCTTCTCCACTTCTAGTATAATTTTTTTACTTATTTTTGTAATAAATGCAAAAGCAATCAAGTAATCTGTCCGTCCGTCCGTCCGTTCGGTCGGTCGGTCGGTCTAACGTGAAAGACACATGTTCACTGTTTTTGATTGGAGACCGAGGGTATCCAATTACGACAACTGTGCAGGAATCGACCTGCTCGGTATTTTACTTTCTCGAGCGCTATTTCTCCTACGGAAATTTATTTTATTTTTTTTATTTTATGTTTGTATGTCCCGACTATCCCGGAGGGGGGGGAGGGATGCAAAATGTACTAAGCGCAGTAAATTAACACTGGAAATCGGGACGACAGAAATGCAAAGTGCAAAAAAAAATGGCAGAAATATGAAGCGTGTCCTCGGTGCAGGTAAAATCAAGCAGGCGCCACCGACGGAGGGATAACACCAACAGCCAACGTGGGAACTAGATGGCGCAAAGCGTGACGCCGCGATTTGTTCATAGTAACGTAGGCAGCAGAACGCGTTGGGGGAGCAAATACAAAGCATCGAGTCTGATGTTCTCCTCAATGTGACGGCTCGTTTTCACCGTGGGCGTCGAGCTACGCTTCCGTATGTCGGAAGCATATCTCGATGACCCGAAGCAAAGCTGTTCTCTCGTCCTGTCTCCTGCTTTGCGACAGAGGACATAAGACTAGTTGATGTCCGAAATTTAAGCAGATGCTTGATAACGCTGTGGAAGAAAGCGCGATTTAATATTTCAGTGACTTCCTGGTTGTTGTAAATATGTTCGATGATTGTCTGGCTAACGAGGCTGCTTGGTCTGCCCATGAAGACATTCAGTAAAAGACGGAGGCTGCTAATTAACATGGTTCGCTTACACACAGAACGATGCAAACTTGCTAGAGTTGTCCTGGTATCTCTTATTGATTTACATATACATGCATTCTGGACTCGGTTATGCTTTGTGCAAAGTAGACTCTCCCGCTGCGAAGCAACGTTGCTGTAACGGCCTACGTCTGGCTTTGTCATGTACAAACACTTATTTTATCCGTATTGCATGGGCCAATAGACGAACGTGAGAATGATGTGGACCACACCACTGAAGTGCTCTCTTTCCCCGATTTAACATCCATAGTATCTATTTCTAGACAGCGCGAAAGTGGCTTGATTTCAGCGCGTCTTCAGAGGCAAATATTCTGGGACCGGGCCCACATCTGTCAAAAAATTTATTGGTGCGCTTCATTCATTCTGTTGCAGTTTCTGAAGTAACCCATCCTGAATAACCGTCTGCGATTCAGTTATGCATATCTAGAGTTCGAGAAGCTTTGGCTTTTTTGCACTTTTCGTTTTTTTCTTCACCCCTTTTATCTTACACCGCGTGCAGGTGAGCAAAGCAAATATTAGTCTAGCTGACCGCTGCACCTCGCTTCTTTCTTTTTATGTGTATTCTAGTTTAATGCACCATAGTTCTATTGCCTTGAGGAACGATTATTCGATCACGCCGATCAGAGCTGATCGAAATGAGTGTTCGTTGCGCCTCAGTTGGTTTTCATGTCCTGGGGTAAACTTGTCAGACATACTGTGTTTGCTGATGGCGTTTTTCAAAAGTCCGGACGTTTTTCTGCGCTTTATAGAAGCTGAAACCAGCGTCTTTACAAGCTAAGCTCTAGATAAGTTGAAGCCGGGTTGGCGCAAAATTACGCGTGCCATGTGCAAGATTACGTGGACTGCGAGGTCGCAAGAATACGGAATTAATACGCAGATTCTGGCAGGTAGCCCATAATTGAGCATTACAGGCGAAGTATAGCTTTAAGAAAAAACAGTAGACTGGTCACTTCTATATTGCGCGCCTAGCTTACCAAGGAAGTTGCGTATTTTCTTTTTAATTCCATTTAGACAGGCCTCGTCGTTATGCGTAGCATGCGTAAGAACGAAAGGAAAATAGAACAGTGTAAACTTAAGGATTGCCTACGTTTTATTGATTTATTTACTTACTTATTTCTTTTATTATTTATTAATTAATTAATTAATCAGAAGTACCCTTAATCGCAGAAGCTTTAAAGAGGGGAGGGGGGTTACAATTGAAAGATCAATTGAACATTCAGAAAAAGAAAAGGTGCCAATATTATACAAGATTTAAGATATATAAGAACACTGGAACACATTGTTTATAACAAACAGGAAAGATGGCCTTACATTAACAAGTATAGTGTCTAGTAAACCGAAAGGGAAAAAAATAAACACCAGCGGTTAACAATGTGCCATATGCGTGCATAATGTAAGGTGCCCAGTGAATGTGCCCCACGCGAGCAGATGAATATCTTTATTGCAGATATGTATATATATATATATATATATATATATATATATAAATATATATATAAATATATATATATATATATATACATATATATATATATATATATATATATATATATATATATATATATATATATATATATATATATATATATATATATAGTATATATATATATATAGTCGAAATAGTATATATATATATATATATATATATACACATATATATATATGTATATATGATACGTATTGGAACATGAAAAATAAATATATCAGGCGTTGGTATCGCAAGAACAATAATCAAACAAGCACTTTCGAAAAAGGGTACTGTCGGTGACAGATGCTATAGAAGCCGGCATGTGGTTCCAGTCTCTAGTTGTGCGCGGCATGAAACAATTCGAGAAAGTCTTCGCATTGCAGCGGATGCAGCCGGCTTGATTTTTTGTAGTCGACCCGAGACGAATAATAGGGGGGTGTCGAAATGAGCCGGTGTCAGTGACATGTGATTGTAAACTTTATGGAAAAGAAATAGACGGAAAGCCTTTTGCCGTAAAAGCGAGTCAGTCATAAAGTAAAAACGACGAGCTGCGTTACTTGAGCAGTGAATGCATCCAACTCATGGCACAATAGATGAGTACAATTCAACTTGTCTGGAAAGTTCATATTATCAGTTTTCGACCGGAAACTGCTTATAGGGATAATATACATTGCTTTAGATGTACAAGACAACGTCTCACTGAGCCAACTAATAAATTACAAGCCTCGGAGGACTAGCAAATAATCTGCATATTGTGCGCATTGCTGAGTAGTTGCAAGTGAAATAACTGCTAGGTGAGCAATATGCGTATAAAAAAAAGTTTTGAAAAGGAAACACCGCATATATGAAGTCATAAGCTCAAAGGTTATAGAACTTAAAACGAAGTCGACGGCTTCGCATGTTTACTTTCTTTATAGAGAGCCAAAAATGCCCATTGTATGCTACTGTTTAATGCACGCCGTATTTATTTCGAGTTTTCAGATGCTTTCCAATTTATCTTATCTCCAAATACAGCAGCCAAAGTGGTAGAAAAAGGCACGAGGATAGCATTTCCCAGGATAGCCTGTTTGAGATATTCCAGGCCAGGAATACCGCAACCACCGAGGGAACGATTCGTTTTAAACAGATAATGCACCCATTTCACACAGAAACCTGAAACAAGAATGCACGTACATATAGGCGATAACGATGAAACAAACTGTAAAGTAAAAGAGACATCAAAAGGAAGCCCACTTGCGGAGAGGAAGTAGGCAGACGGAGCGCTCTATGAGCAGCACTCTGGACGATTGTTTTGCAGCTGCGCCATGAAATTTTCGGAGCCACCGAAATGGAAATGGGGAGCGCCGCATCCTTCCGAAACAACTTTCTCAAATGGATATCACACTACATCTCAGAAACACTGCACTCAGAACGGAAGCAAGCCAGCAGCCGGGATGGCGTAGGAAGAGGTGGAGGAGCGCTGGAACTGAGATCTGGCACAGAAATTATAGAGTAGGGCATATGACTAAAGAAATGAAAGCAAAAAATAAAATAAAATAAAGTCCAACATACGGTTAGGGGAAAGGGGAGACATATTAGCGCACTTGGCAGAATGCGGGAATGCTCGCAGGCTCGTTCGAAACACAAAGCCAGAAGTTGCCTTTGCTGCTCGGTGTTATAATCGGCCTGGAATTGGACTTCTCAAGCGTGAGAAATGTTTCAGCTCGCTTTACTGTGTCGAAATAGTACCATCACGCGTCACCCTTATGGCCGCTGCCGCATCCTGAGCTGACACGGGTAACCAGCAGGAAACGAAGGGTAGCAGGCCGTCGGCTTCACAACTTGACACGGGGGTAGAAGAGTGCGCTGAACACGTAGGCATTGACACCTCCATGAGCGCAATCCCAACCATGCCACAAGACCACGAGAAGTGAATGACCCCTTCGGTGGGGACCTCTCCACTTATTGTTTCAGGTGTACGCGAGGGGTTATTTAAGGCCGTCCTGATTCCCGTGTTAGGCAGAACCGCTCCTGACTCGGGTAGAGCCGTGAACTACAGAAGTGAATACATTCTTTCTATTTTTGATCCTCACGACGCCCGCCTTCGTCGCGGTCTCCTGATTCTTGCGGTGAAGACACACCTCACCCGGTTGAGATCGTATCATCAGTCATGCAGTCAGTCATTGGCGATGCGCGATGACGTCCTTTTTCCGGTTGCTTTTAGGGTATGTTGTCTTATAGACTGCCCCGTGTGTGGCTCCCGATATTTTCTTTTTTTTTTGGTGCGCTGGATACTTGCTTGAATCGGGAGCTTCTTCTTCTTCTTCTTTTTTGCTTTCTCTAAAACTGAACAAGAAACGTGCTCGAAAACGTGAATCAAAGACGCCAGGAGTGGGAATTGACGCTGCAGGAGTCGCTTACTCTCGTTGATTGGGTGTCTGACCTTTTTTGTGGACCACACCAGAATATAGTGCAGTCTAACACTGCAACAAAACCCGCACGGTGCTATGCTACAACAATAACTAGTGGTACCAGTGGAATAGAGGGGGTAGAAAACGCTCCACAGTGCTCAGAGCTAGTTGTTGAGGAAATGGTGCTGGAAGTACCGGTTGTCGCCTCCGCGCACGAGTAAGGCACGGTGGTGAGGGAAACGCCCCCCATAACACATAGTGTCAGATAAAGCCCCAAATAAACCACCTCCCAAATCATGCTAGGCGCATTTTGCATAGCAACCGGGGTTGGTTCTTCATAAGTTTTTCACGGTGAAGCTGTTAAGCCGATTTCCACAACGCTTTTCGTGCTGAGCCGTCATGCGGCGTCGTGCTCGGCATAAAATGTCAATCAAAGAACAGCCAGTAAGACATCCTGCGACAGGGAAAGAGTATAACAGAGATCAGATAGTAAAGAAGACAACGATTTACTTATATACACAACAGAGCGAATAAGTCAGGCCTATCCATCTTTCGCTTGCGATGTGGTTTCCTCGAGATTGTCACCTGGCACGGCACACCGGCGATAGGTCACATAGAGCAGCCGGGGTGGCGAGGCCCGACCATTCACCGAAGTCGCACATTGCTTCGTTAAGCTGCTCCCCATGTGTGAAGGGGAGCGCGTGGTCATTAGGGCGCCTCGGAGCTGTTGGCCGGCAGTCTGTGCGCTCGGTATTAGCCCAAGAGGGGATATATAGCGCGGCGACTCAACAGCACTGCACCGCAGGTAAAAACTTTGCACCGACTATCGCTCGTTTACGACTAAACATAAAAGCTTTACAGCTCGCGTAGGGCAATTTACAAAGACATTCTCCCTGAGTTGCTTTCTCATGAAATCCTAAATACATACCTGCCCCCTCCGCAGTGTTGACTTCATTTATTCTAGCCAGCGCGCGTAGTAGACGGTCTGCAGCACTGTTTATTTTCTCAGGAGAGCGGGAGCAGACCCTTCGCCCGACTCCCAGTTTGTTCTGAGGCTTCTCATGGTTAATGGCTCACCCGGCATCGTAACCTAGGCTCACCCGGGGTTACTATGCGCCTAATATACTATCCCTAATTAAACTATGCCACTATTTGCGTCGGCGTGCCCGACATTAAGCGGCCTTGTGCTAGTCTCTTTCTCCGAGCTCCGAGACGGCTCGGGAATGCGCTCCCGCTCCCCAGCCGCATAAGCTTTTCCCCCTCTGCACGGCACTTGAATGTCAGTAGAACTAGGTTATGCTGTATTCTTGCGATCACACGTTTTCGAGGCCGAAAAACAAGCAGTATTGTTAGGGAGTTTGTAAAGCCATGTCCACCATGGCGGCGCTGAAAGACTATTGTTAACTATGCATGTTCCGAACGTTTTGCCGAACAGACTGCTGTATAAGCCCCGGACATATGCGATGACATATGCCCCATGATTACAGGGAATATGTCAGGGCAGAAACTAAGCAGAAAGTGAGTGCTGTAGTTTCTTGCAAAGTTGCTTCCAATATCGACAAGCACAGCGCATTTGTGCGTGCCTGAGAATGAGAACCACAAGAAAACAAAATTATGACCATTACTAGCAAAACCAAAAATACTTTTTCTTATTCTGCGGATTCTTTTCAGCTGAGTAGGGTTGCTGCGGTCAGTGATCCCTGTGTACTCTTTAATGCCTCGTTAAGCTTTTCATGTCATACTGAATCTATTGCTATGCGTGCTCTGCGCTCTGTCGATTCTGTTTGCTGCCTCTCACGGCCGAATTCAAATCCCCTACTCATTTCCTAATCCTGTATCCGCCTATATGTCCTCCTTAACTCTAATACGCGTCAGTAGTGTGGAATGAAACTACCAAATCCCTGCGAAGTCACGCAGATGTTCTGCTTTTCTATAAGCTCCTTCGTGGAAACCTGAACTGTGCTTAGCTACTTAATCATGTCGTGCTTTGAATTTGATCAGAAAGTCGCAAGAGAGCATCGACCGTTCTTTGTTCCTGCTAGTCACAGTAAACATTCTGCTGTGTATAGAACTGCGTAATACCTATTTCGTTGATATTTATATTTTTCATCAGTCACTTACGTTGTTCTGTTGAAAGCTTCGTGTTGTCGTGTGCTAGTTTTTCGCGGTATGCGTGCTCTATTTCGACGTGTGATTTAGAACCTCATCAGCTTGCCTGACGATATGTCTAATGTTTCAGCGGCCTCTTTCTTTGTCTCGTGCAGTTAATGTTCTTGGTGCTCTGCCTTTACATGTTTTTTTACCTGAATCGCTTTCCCTTTCTTTAGTCACTTTCCCTTAAGTTTGATCCTTAGCTGTCCAGTTGTTTGTTCTTTTTCTTGCTTTTTTTCTCATTGTATTTGCTCACTAATCTTCTCTCCGTTTTCGGTTTTCCTTATCTTTGTCTATAGATGAGAGCTTGTTTTCGGAACTTTCCGTGTCATTTATTGTGTGCCAACATATGGCTTTTCTGTACATGCATCCTTTCGTCCTGTTTGTCGTTCTTTATTTTTTTTTTTTTTGCCTCGCATACCCATGCCATTGTATCCTTTCTTTTTTAAACTGTACTTTATCTTATCGCTAAATTACCTGGGCGTCAGTATTAGAACTTCACGGTTCTTCTTGGGCACGTGATCTAAAGGTTGGCTTAATTATATAATTTTTGTTGAATTTCACTCATTCTTCCTGTCTTTCTCCATCCTTATGTTGTGAATTTACCATGGCTTTTGTTAATAGCTAGTTGTTGCTTTTTATTATTGTCGTGTTCTATTTCATATTTTAGTATTTGTATTTGCATATTTAATTTATTTACGCCAGCACTCAGACATTAGGATTCCTCCAGGACACATTAAATAAACAATAGATTGATTCATTGATCCATAAATATTATTCATGCGATAAGTAAAGTGAGAAGAAGAGGCTGGATGATTTATCGCGAATACGATAAAAAAAGCGATGAATTCAAACTGTCGAGAAATTAAAAAGGAGAGTATGGAGTAGAACTTCACCGTCAGGGTTTTTCACGAGTAATTTATTTCTATATTTTTTGTTCAGTCACCTTACAACTACTAAATTACGCGCATTCTGAACAAGAACGCAAGTGGTGAAATCGGAAGTACGTGGTCTGGTGAGATAGGTTTCTAACACACAATTCTAAAAAAAAAAGAAGCACATTTTGTTCTACTAGTTCCTCTTCTGTTCTGTTCGCCTTTTTTCATCAACTCTTACGTCATGCTACCGGAGAGCAGCAGACGGCAGCCTCTATCCATCACGAGAGGCACGGAGACCACTTCCACATCTTCGTCGACGACTCGGTGGTACTAGTCCCAGGCTCATCAACGGCAGCTTGCGTAGCATCCGCTCTGCAGAAGAGCAAGCTATGTGGCCTCCCGGCTCACGCGTGCTCAACAGTAGCGGAGGTAGCAGGTCTCCATTTCTCCGTCGACCTACTCGCGGAGGAGCTGCCAGCGACCCCGGCAGAGATCTTCTGCGACTCCAAGGCGGCTCTTAGCCAGTAGAGACGGGAGAAGACCAGCCTAGTGGTCGCCTTACTCTTGACCGAGTATACGGCACTCCAGGAGGCGGGCTGCTCGCTGTCCCTCAATGCCCTTGCAAAGAGTGCCCACCACTCCGACCACCACCCACCACAAATGGAAACTTCACAAGGCACAGGCTGCGACGACAGTTCCTGGCTTGCCATCCGGACAAGCGGATGTCCCAGGGCCGCTCTCCACGGCCATTGCCGCAGCGTGGCCTTGCTCGTAGAGAGACGTTGCTTCTACTGCTCCTGAGGGTCAGCTGCTGCTGCACATTGGCACGTCGCTATCGGCTCGGGCTCGCCGCTTCATGCAGCTCCTGTGGAGAGCCTGAAACGCTGGGACACAACCTTCTCCTCGCCTGCTCGGCATACTTCGGCAGACGGCAGGAGTTCTGCCGTCTGGGCCTCACTGCTGCCAGAGAGGAAGACTTCCTTTTCCCCTCCCACCACAACCAGCTTCTGGTAGTGCTCATCGTCGTCGAATTCCTCGAATTGACGGCGCTCTCGGCGAGTCTGTAGCGCCCCTTCAGCATTCGGTTCAGCGCACCCTCCCCAGGTCTGCCAAACCATGCGGTCCTCTCTTGAATTGCCCATAACTGATCTGTCACCGGCTGACAAGGCCTCACACCCAGGCCTGCCCCACTGAGCGGCAGCCTACCGGTTTGCTTCGCCCCCGCCATGGCGACAACGTCAACCTCTCCCATCCTATGTTCTTCCCCCCTCCCACTTTCCCCTTCCCTATGGCGCTGAGCCGTGCTCCTTTAATGGCTGTAGAAGACAGGGCCAACCCTAACCTTCTTCATAGCCAGCCACTTCTCTTTCTCGTCACACTACCACCGTTATCGCCGCAATTGGCCACTCTGTGCTATGGAGAGCACAAGGTGAGAGGAAATGATCCGCACGAAATGGTACGAAATACGCGGCCCATGCAGGCATATTTCAAAAAGCAACTCGTGCAATACATTTCATTAGAGGTTTTCACTAATAATCTAGAACGAGATCTGAAATACCATAGGTTTTTACTATTTAGAGAATGAATAAAAGGGAATCGAAATCCAGTATCCAAGAACAACAAAAGGGAAGTATCACCTTTACACGGATAGATGTAGATTCTGTGAAGAAAGGGTGGACCTACAACATATGGTTTGGGCTTGTCCTCGTACACCCATACAGAATAAACTAATTAAGACCAGAGAGCAGTGGGAGACCGCGTTGCTCAGCTGTGCACCGGAAGACCAACTCAAGGCAATCCAGCAGGCCGAAGATGCCGCCAGGGCCCAAGGGCTCGAGGCCGTCATTTAGGTAGAGGCCTAGGTCTCAAATCTGCTGTGCGCAAATAAAGTTTATTCCTCCTCCTCCTCCTCCTCCAGCTAGTGCAGAAAACCTAAATCCCAGCACAATTCCCATGGCTAAGATTTTATTGCGACAGCAGTTAAGAGCTCAAACCTAATTGGGGTGTGTCCAGCGATGGTTCCTGTTACGCTGTCGACGTCACACTGTTGTGTCAATCCATGCTTCCTGTTATGCTGTCAGCATCATACTATCGACGTATCCATCGTCGTCCAGGCCAGCACCTCGCCCTAAGGTACACTGTCACCACATGGGGAAGAAAAAAAAATGCCCTCCACCGGGAGTATCCCCACCGGATGCCACCGGTAGTTGACGTGCAACCGGCACAAGGAAAGGTGTAGCTAGCCCCTTTAACAAGCACCGGTTTCTGCTATTTTCTAATAAAGAAAGAGAGACGTGCCACATGCTGTTGCGGAAGAGTTCGTGCGATCCGTTTGCAGACTCTAACGGTAACTGAACGAGTCGCGATAGGGCTGTCGTCGTGTTGTCGTCGCATGCAGTTGTGAAATTTTTCGCAGGAATTCGAAGCTTTCAACTAAATGAAAGTTGGGACTTGATGGAAGCCAATGGAGTAATTCTTGTCGCAATAAATGAGTTGATAATAAGGAGAACTGCTGCAATCTGCCTATTCTTTTTTAGATCGCTTGCACGCTAGAAAACGCTTTTGAAGGAAGTCACAGAGCTTAAGTGAGAACTTCTGTTCCTAAGGAATACGAGAGCAAGATAGAAAGGCGCGAAAGTTCGCCGAAAGACAGAAAGGTTTCATGATTTACGCAGATAAGACCACTTTCTGGGAGCTTGTTAGGTTCTCCTGCAACCTCGAAACACAGGCGCGGGCGGTGAACCCAAAGGCTACATGCGGTGCCTGGAATTAAAACACGGACGTGGAGCGGTAGGCTGGATTCGTACACAGAAGGGCGACGCCAGCAAACGCTGCCTCGTTGGTTTCAGAGGCCTGCTGTTACCGTGTAGAGTGTGCGCTTCTCGCGCAAACCGCAGCCAGTGGCTTACCCCAAGCCTCAATCTCGGGGTGACACGAAAGGGGCGTTTCCTCCGGAATGTGCGCTGAGGCTTGGCTGCGCGGCACAATGTTTGTGCCTTGCGAATGCTACAGCTGCGCTAACAGGCCCAGAGATGCATGCCGTGCGTGCGTAGGTGTATGAGCCCATGCACGATGCTCAAGAACATGCCACCCAGTCCTACATGCTTGCCGCATTCCACGAGAATGTCGGGCAGAAGAATGGCGGTGCTTGACGCCCATTGGTGCGTGTTTTCTTTCTTTTTCTCTCTCTGTTTATTTTGTTTGCTTACTTAATTGCCTTTGCTTTTATGTCTAAACCACGTTTGTTTTTCCTGAATGTAAGTTTTTGTGTTTGTAGGAATGCTTGCGCACATTGTGAAGATTATGTGCTTACGCCTTGGATGTTTGACTTCATATCATAATTAAAAGCGCTATCGATTTCATCTTTTGCGCTAATTCAACACTCTAGCTCTTATCTTGCATTTGCCCTATGAAATATCTTCGGATAAGTAGCATGAGCACCAAATAATCAAGATGTGTATTATCTATATTAAAAGTATGCCCTCGTGTTAATTCTAGAGCCCCCTCTTCCACTACTCGAAGTTTTCTAGTGACATGTGGCCTTGATAATGGTATTGCTTCCTTTTTGCTGTCTTTAAGGGCTGCCCCAGAAGCGTTATTGGTGTCTTGGTTACTTATGACGGTGCAGTGTCTTGGAAGCCACTCGAATGTGACGCATTGTCCATTCCCGACAGAAGTATGAATAAGTTCTATAAACTCAAATACTAGTCGTTCGTCTGCGCGGCATCGAAGGGCTAAAATAATTTATTTAAAATTTAATTATGGGGTTTGACGTGCTAAAACCATGATATGATTATGAAGCACGCCGCAGTGGGGGGGCACCGCAAATTTCAACCACCTGGGCTTCTTTAACGTGGAATTAAATCTAAATACACGGATGTTCGCGCATTTCACCCGTATCGAAATGTGGCCGCCGTGGCCGGGATTCGAACACCCGACCTCGTGCTTGGGGCTAATATAAATAACTCAAAATACATAAATAAAGGTACCCAGTAGAAGCGTCCCATATGATCCCACTTTAATTATTAGAAGTAAATTGCGAATATGCATTTATTTATTTATTTATTTATTTATTTATTTATTTATTTATTTATTTATTTATTTATTTATTTATTTATTTACAGATACTGCCAGCCCTTACACAGGGCTATAGCAGGAGAGGAATACGAACAATTATAAATCACATATTTTGTACATGGAAAATTGTCCATTGAAACACATAAAGGGACCATAAATTAAAATTAATAACACGAAGAGGTAACAGCGTAAACCGCTGAAGATAACAAGGACACAAAGTGAAGTATATTATTGACAAACTAGGATATTTCCAATGTGTTTTGCGAAGAAATCAATTGATGAGGATGAAACGGCTTCTTCCGACAGGGAGTTCCATTCTTTGATAGCTCTTGGAAAAAAGCCATACTTGAAACAATCGGTATGTATAACAGGGGGACGAATAAACATTGAATGACGATGTCTAGTGGTTTCGCCAGAAAGAATTTCACAAAAGTCTGTATGCCTAATATGAACATGATGAATTATTAGGTAAATATATTTTAGTCTTTCATATTTAGATCTAGCCTGTAATGTCGGTAGGTCTGCCTGTACACAAAGTTGAGAAGGGGAGTCCGTCCGTCGATATTTATTGAATATGAATCTGACTGCCAGAAGCTGTATTCGTTCGATTTTTGATATATTTATAGCAGTGTAAGGGTCCCAGACAACCTTAGCATATTCAATTATAGGTCTAATTATTGTTTTATAAGCTAGAAGTTTTGTTTCTTGAGTTCCGAATGGTAAATTGCGCCTCAGACACCAGAGTGACTTGTTAGCCTTGGCACACACATAATCTATATGGTGGTTCCAACGAAGATCACTTGTTAAAATCATGCCAAGATACTTATGCTTATCAACTCTTATAAGTTCATGATTATTAATAAAATAAGAGTAGTTTAAGAAATTTGACTTTCTAGAGACTGTCATAACTACAGTTCTTAACGGATTTAGCACCATTTGCCATTCATCACACCATTTCTTTATTTTCTGTAAATTTGCTTGTAATTTAGCCTGGTCTCCTACTGCATCAATTTTATTGTATATAATGCAGTCATCTGCAAAGAGCCTGATGGAAACGTCAATTTCATTCGGGAGGTCATTTATAAATAAGAGGAATAAAAGGGGGCCCAAAACATTGCCTTGGGGAACTCCCGACTTAACACATGAAGTCTGAGACCTTGTGCCACTAATTTCGACATATTGCTCGCGAGAAAGAAAATAGGATGAGAACCATTGTGTAATAGCAGCATTTTTTAACGCAACATCAATTTTTCTTAGTAGTTTATGGTGAGACACTTTATCAAATGCCTTCGCAAAGTCCATGAAGATCGTATCCGTCTGTCCCCGAGAGTTAATAGTTTCTGAAAGATCATGGGCTAATTCGATGAGCTGATATGTTGTGGATAGGCCTTGACGAAAGCCATGTTGGTGGATAGATAACAAATTATATTCATTAATATAAGTTAACAGATGTTTCGAGACGATATGTTCAAGCATCTTTGAACAGGTACTAGTAATTGATATAGGGCGATAATTTGCTAAATTATCAGCACCGTCGCTTTTGAGGACAGGAATCACTTTAGCTTGCTTCCATACCTTTGGTAAAAACCGCTATGAAGTGAAGACCGAAAAATTAATACAAGATATTTAGAATTCCATTCGGCATATTGATAAAGAAACTCGTTAGGGATACTATAGGGTCCAGGGTTTTTCTTTATGTTCAAACGAAGCAAAAGGTTGAGCACACCTTGTTCAGAAATTTCGACGTCAGTAATAGACGGCCTGTCAGATGGAGTTTCAATACTCGGCATAATCCCGTTGTCTTCTGTGAACCCAGATGCAAAATAATCATTGAAACTCTCGGAAGAAGGATGCTCATTACAGTGTGTCATTGAGCGAACATTCGATGATGGATTAATATATCTCCAAAGTTTACCCGGAGCTTCTTTTAGAAAATTTGGGATTGTGATGCCAAAGAACCTTTGTTTGGATTCTTTCACAAGTATCTTAATATTCCTTCCAAGACATTGAATGGTGGAACGAGTCTGAGTGCTAGGATTCTTTTTACAATTCTTACGCTTTCGTTTTATTAGCCTCTTTAAGTGTATTATTTCTCTAGTTATCCAAGGGCTTCTATTGCTAGTTTTATTTAAACGCTTAGGTATATACAGTTTGATAGAAGACATGACCAAATTAGCAAAGTACTCCCAGAGACAATCAGGACCCTGATTATGCATATAAAGTTCAGAGAATCTCTCATAAGAGTCCTCTAGCAATTCTAGAACCCCAACATCATCAGCTCTAGCAAAGTTTAACACGACATTTTTGCGGGGATGGTTTACAGTATTGGCGGAAAGGCTCAAAGACAGTACTGCAAGCTTATGGTCAGAAATGCCGTCACTATTCTCACAGTCTATTAGTAAAGGCAACAGGTGATTAGACACGAAAACAAGATCAAGGATAGACGAAGAACGAGCACTGATTCTAGTATAGTCGGTCACCACTTGGTTTAAACCAAAACAAAAAACAAGATCAAGAAGCTCATTGTAATTCAATATTTCTGTATCTCCAGGAGAGTAAGCATTCCAGTTTATTCCAGGTAAGTTGAAATCACCCAAAAGTATACTATTGTCTCCTTGTTGCATATTGCACTCCATAAAGTGCCGGAGAGAAGAAAGAACCTGGACTGGTGAATTTGGCGGCCGATATATACCGCCTATGTGGACTGAACGATTCTTATAAATTATCTTAATCCAAACTGCCTGAATATCAGCGGGGACAGGATGTATAATAAAGTCAATGTTATCGCGAATCATTAACGCAACTCCACCACCTCTACCATACCGGTCCTTCCTTACCATTACATAAGACTTTGGAGTTACCTCGCTATTTAATATACCTTTATGAAGCCATGTCTCAGTAATCATTGTAATATCCGGATCATGCTCTAGAATCATAGCTTCGATATCCTTGAATTTATTTAGTATGCTTCTTGCGTTCACGTTCAGTATCCTGAAGGAATCGCTTTCCAAAATTCAAGCAGGGTCATCCTGAGGGCGTGCTTGACACTCATAGCGCTCTTTAGTGATTTCATTCCACGCATAAAGGACATTATTGACTTTTATTTTGGCATATAGTAGTTTAACTTTTGCTCCCTTTGACCTTTCCTCCTGTGTAGAAACCCATAGACATTTTCGTACTATGAAAATATGATATATAATATGATATAAAATGCTATTATACAGTCACATACGAATGTTATTTTCTTCAGTTTGTTTTAAAACCAAACACTCAGAGTGAGTAAAGCTCTCAAGAATCGTCAAATCAAGTCAATATCTCAAATATAAAGCAGTGCTCAGAAAAAAAAATCGTCTTGGCAGCAAGAACGTAATTTTTTCGAAGCCCGATAACTTCCGCGGCATAAAAAATTTACTAGTCTGTGTTGCCAGTAAATCGTATAGCTGTAAGTTACCTGCCACTGTATGCGTGCCGAATTCTTTTTTTGTATATTGCCCTTGTGAGAGCTGTACGTAGAAGATGTCTAAAACCCGATTACCTTTGCATGGACAAGGCGCTTTGGCTGAAAATGCCCCGCAGATTTTTCCGTGTTTATGTGGAAACTTCCGTATTGGCCTTATGAGAAAGGCAGTGTTCGTATCATTTCGCTGTAGGCAGTGGCGGCGAATAAAAAAGTTATTGTTATTACCCTCTCGCTTACGAATGCAGGAGCCGTAATAATGATGAGGTGACCAAATCTACCCTGTTTACTACCACTACAGTAAAGGAAAAACCAAGAAATCCGACCACCTGCGGAGAAATGCACCGACGAGCTCATTTGCAACTAAGCATTAAGCGGAACAACGAATAAAACGCGAAAAACGTAAATTTATCAATGACGAGGGAACGGCGGCAGAGATAAGGAGCGCATAGAATTGGACGAACAAGAGCCGAGTCTCTCGTAAAATGAAATCCGCCCCTAGGGATACGAGCTGCGATTGTGGGCTGAGCAAATGCGCGCATGGCGCTATCGCAAGCAGCGATCTCTTCTCTCTGGGGAAATAAATCGCTACTGATTGAGCGCGGCACTAAGCTCTGAAAGCTTTGTTTGCTTTTTCTGCTGCCGTATTGGTTGGAGACTGGTATTTTTTTTTATTTTACGCTCCTGTGTGCTCATTGCTCGAATTTTACTTCAAATAATCAAGCATTAGTACACGTTTCGCAAATATTTTTTGATGACCATCAATACATTTTTCAGCATAAAGATAGGAAAAGAAAAGGAGGGTACGTTAACCGGAAATAGATACAGGTTTGTTACCCTGTAGATTGCCCTTTACTATCGGTCAATGAAAGAGTCTCAGACGCATTTTGAAAACTACGGTATGTTACATAACAAAGGCTTAACGTGCGGTACCTGACAAGTGCGGCAAGTTTGGCGGGTGGTAAAGTTGTATGGTCATTAATTGCACGCGCACAACAGCGCTCAAAGAAGATAGTGCACATTCAACATTATGAAATGGCGTGCCTTAATAATAAATAAAAGGTGCCGAGGCAGCTGCCTGATTTCATGTCGCAGTAAGTCAGTCTTTTTAGTGATTGTTAACTTAAAGGTGCGCCTGCGCTATTCAACTTATGGTTCAGAGTGATAATTTTGCCAATTTTTTTTTGTTCGAGGAGTGCCGTGTGCTATAGCTGGGATAAGAATAGTACATATTACATGTGTGCTTGTGAATAAAGGTTAGTTTGAAGTCATCGCATGTTACGTATGCCTTTTCTTTGTCCTCGTCTTTCTTTTTTTTGTGCGCTATTTTTTACAATCACCGTGCCATACCTGATACGCTGTTCTTAGTAGAACAGATTGAAAGTTAATGGCCTGATATTATGCAGTATGAATTGTCGGTTTTATTTAATAGTAACATTTGGCATTTTCAATTCAGTGAATTCACGCATGCGGAAGTGCCATGGCACTTTCTGCGCTATTACGAAAGTGAGAGAGCCAGAAGGCATTGTTCTCTGGCATTACGCTGTAATCAGATCAGTAAACACGGAATTTGCGCATCTATTCGATTTGCATAGATGGTGAAATGCTGTTTGGATTCTAACATTAAGCCTGAGTAGAATCTTTGAGCTGCCTTCACTTGGATTTTCGGTGGTTTGAACAATTTCATCTCTTTATTTTTATATACAGAAAGTATTTACCTCAACGCCTTGGGAAAAATGCAAAGTTAGCAACATTGCCATTTTTCACTCAACTTCAGAATGGTGGTCTTTTCCTTTCAATTTTGCTCTTCCTCGCATGCACTTAAGCAGCGAAGCGAAGGAGGCCCAGCTTGTGAAGCATAGCGTAATGGAGTTTTTGCAATAAGCTCGTCTGGTTCCCCGTCCTGCATTTGCTTTCCTTGTTCTCTCTCGGAAATGGTTAGTGTTCTCCTCTTAAGCAAGAGCACTAATCATTGCCGAGAGAGAACAAGGAAAGCAAATGCAGGACGGGGAACCAGACGGGGACCAGCAGGCTCACGACGTGGCCGTGAGGCTTGGCCTTCCGGTCACGACGTGAGAGCGGCCCGCTTAGTGGTTAATTATCACTACTTGCAGGACCAAATAAAGTTTTACACCCATCCATCCTCTTAAGCAATCTCGTCTAGTATTGGAAAGCAATTTGCTATACTTCGAGAACGTGGTAAACAGGAGGTCCAATACGCGAGCGTTAAAATCTCAAAATTTTGCCGAGATTCGAGAAATGTTAAATGGG
Organism: Dermacentor variabilis; assembly: GCF_050947875.1. Taxonomy (NCBI): domain Eukaryota; kingdom Metazoa; phylum Arthropoda; class Arachnida; order Ixodida; family Ixodidae; genus Dermacentor; species Dermacentor variabilis. The sequence continues at coordinate 61,160,979 of NC_134571.1, read as the reverse complement.
ATATCTTGGTATCTATCTATACTTTACTCGGCACGATAAGCGAACAAGGATGCTTAAAGTAAAGAAAACAAATAAAATGCAACAACATAGTGCGAATTTCTAAAGACAGAGGCTCGAACAGGTGTACACATACCCGCACGCCCTGACACGCCCATGAATTCAACATGATAGCACAACATGGGCGTCCATTTTCCTTCCTCCTTCAGCATCATCTCATACCCGAACACAGCCTTAAAACAAGGGCAGCGTGACATTTCCTTGCCATCGGTGGCAACTTGGAATAATTAAGCACACAAATAAAAGACACGACCAACAAGACGAACGAGACAACCCGCTGCATAAGGCAGCCTCGACGGATCAAGAGAGTGCCAAAATGCCCACGTGAGAGTGCTACGTAGCGATGGCGTGCGACGGAACAAAGCAAAAAAGAAATATCAAGAAATAATTTCGTCAGAAAATAGAAGCACAGTAGAGCACCCAGAATCGACGTAAAGATATTTTCCCCAAACTGTATTCAATGAATTCACAAAGAGAATAGAGTTCCATACGAAGTGAATTAAAAATAATACATAAAAGGACACTTGTAGTCGACGGCAAGGGTGGGGACCGCCCACTGTGGTGATTTGCCGCATGCAACACGAATGGGGCTGGCTTCTTTGTATCTTCCCAGCAAAAGAAAAGGGTACAAATAAGAACGTGAGAGCGCCAAACATAGCAAAAGGAGAAAACATGCGAGTACCGGTGTTCGGAAGAGAAAGGTGAAAGGCAGAGGTGGGGTAAAGGGGGTGGCTGTCCAGAGGAAAAGAGCCATTTCCTTTTCCGCAGCAAATGCAATATTAACGCAAGAAACACGACAGCATGCGGTTTCCACCAGGAACAAAACTGGGCTTCCCTTTCTCCAGACTGCTTTATTTTTCATAATCTTTCAGTATTCCCTGCGTTGTAGCTCGGTATCGCAACTTCGTGGATGCCCGAGTGCGTAGTTCCACGAGTGTGTGGAAGACACAGCTTGAACACGGCGCTATTGAAACAAGTATCGCAGCAGGGACACCCATCACGCCACCTGAAAGCCTTCCATTTCATCTCAGTCGAATCTAGGCACGCCAGCAAAATGGATGCGTGCAGTGTACTGCGGCGCGGCTACCGTGCAGATGTGCGCCACGCTAGAGGGCTTGAGTGCTCTGCATAACGTATACGACGCTGCCCGTGGAACAAGCTGGCCGCACGGCAATAGGGACAGTGACAAATGAGTGTGGCCAGAGAATCGATTCGGCGGGAAAGCGAGCAACGGGCCGCGGAGGGGCGTGGCCGACAATAAAGAGGTGGAGAGAGTGGCGCGCACACTTCCCGTTCTCAAGAAAATGTCGCTGATATTGAACGTCGCATCAACGCTTCTACAGATCCATGAGTGCGAAAAGTACCGGCCCCTCTTCCCCCCTCTCCTATTGATCGCATTCCATATATTATTCTTTTTTTCTGTTCCATTCCTCGTGCAGAGTCAAAAGAGTGCGAAGGCGTTTGCAGACTTCAGATAGTTTGGCCGGTTGCTCCAAACTGCCAAGTTTCGAAGGGTTGAAAGAGTGCTATTTAGCAGCATAGAATCTAAATTTTAGGACAGAAGGCGCACAAGCAGCGTCTCACATTCATAGAGCCAAGTCGGCCACGTGAGCAAAGAATCTGCTTTAAAAATGAATTCATGAGTAATCCAGACGTCTACGGCTCACTACGTGGCATCACATAACTTCATTAATACAGACCTGCATGTCTGGAGCCGATGGCTCAGTCTAACTTACGTCAAGTTATTCTGTGTTTCCCAGCATTCTATGGTTACCCTGTTGCGACTTTGAGGTGGTTCCGTAGCGCTCGTCGCCCGTTTCATGACAGAGCGAAGAGTCTTCGCTCGGAGTCTTCGCTATTCGGTAGCGAAGACTCCGAGTCAGGCGTCGGTGAAAATACCAAAAGGGAATTTATACACTATATACAAGATATTATACAGGACAAGATCGGATCGGCACGGGGGCCGAGAGCTAACCGCAAACGCGACTGTTCCCGCACGGCGACGTCCGGCGAGACTCCAATGCGTAACACATCTCTTTCCACTCGAGAGCGGCACTCGGCTCATGATGGTTCGGCGGATCTGGTTCTCCAGGCGGCAGCGTTGGGGCTTATAAAGCCCTGAGAAACGATTGTCGCTCAAACGGCCCAGTACAAAGCCAGCACTCGACGGCCGTCCGAGAGATCCAACCAGCGACCGCGCTGGCCACCCGCTTCAAGTTTGCCGCGCGCGGTGACCTTCAGGGGAAAAGAAATACGGCGCCGGGCTGTCTAACACTTTGTTGCACGTTTGGCATAAACTAAGCAAAATCGAAGGCATACAACACGCCATGTATGCTGATGACATCACTATCTGGGCCGCTAAAGGCTCTCTCTGCCAAAAACAATGCTGCCTGCAAGAAGCAGCCACTTGCGTGGAAGACTACGTCGGGGAAAGAGGCCTTGAGTGCTCAACGGAGAAATCCGAGCTTCTGAGAATTACACGGGGCAAGAAAAGCAAAGAAAGCTTTAACATGCGGCTAAAGGGGCAGCCGATACCGGAACGCCAACAAATCAGGATCCTTGGAATGTGGGTGCAATCCAACCAGTGCTGCACCCAAACGCTGAAAACACTCAAGCAGTCAACAACCCAAATAGCATGCATGATCACGCGGGTGTCACAAAAGAGATATGGGATGAAAGAAGGAGACACACTTAAGCTGGTTGGCAACCTGGTGGTTAGCAGGGTCGCATACTCACTCCCGTACTTCAACTGCACCAAACAGGAAATACAAGAAGCAGACACCATTTTACGCAAAGCGTGCAAAACAGCACTTCACCTGCCAAACAATACATCGACAGAGAAACTAATGGCACTCGGTTTAAGCAACACCTTCGAAGAACTAAAAGAAGCCCAAAGTATCGCACAGCTCATGAGACTCCAGCAGACCAAGACGGGAAGGGAACTGCTAATAAGGCTAGGTTTCGCGGAATCAATCAAAGGAACCCAAAGAACGGAGGGGATTCCTGATGAATATCGGAAAACATACACTGTTAGCCCCCTACCCAAAAACATGGACACAAACCTCCACACGGCGCGAAGGGACGCAAGGGCGAAATACGTCGAAAAGTACCTGGCCACAAAAAACGCAACAATATACACAGATGCTGCAGTATACGCCAAGCAAAGAGGCACAAACATAGTAAAGACAGCTGCGATAGTAATAAGCCAGGACTACAAAGAGATCAGCAGCGCGTCAATGAAGGAATAATCGGTAACGGAAGCTGAGGAAATAGCCGTAGCTCTAGCGGCAGTGGAGGGCTACCGATCCGAAAGGTCTTTAACAATACTCACCGACTGTCGGAATTACATGAACGGCAGAATAGGACGCAGAGCGCTTCACATACTCCGCTCCTGCAGGGCTAACAACAAAGTCAGGCATGCATACAATTTCCTGGGTACCGGGACACGCTGGAATAGAAGGGAACCTAAGGACGGACAAGGCAGCTCGAGTCGAGAGCACACAAACCGAGCGGCGACAAGCACCGACGCTGAGGAACCCATACCAGTCAACCCAAGCTATTCAAACATTATTAATTACTATAAGGTGGTGCGAATCAAGTACCTTCCACCCCACAACAGCCTAAATCAGCATAAAGCAACCTCTTCGAGGAGGCTGCAAACAGGAACGTACCCAAATCTAAACACACTAAGCAAGATGTTTCCCGCCCAGTATAGAGACATTTGCCCCTGGTGCGGCGCCAAGCCCACCTTATATCACATTACATGGGGATGCGTTCAGAATCAACAATTCCTTCAAATAAAAGACCCGAGTGCGGAGCAGTGGGAGAGGGTGCTCTCCAGCAGCGACCCGAAAGTCCAGCATGGACTAGTAAGGCACGCTCACCGAGTAGCCACCCTCAATGGTGCCCTGAAATAGGGGCGTCGACCCTGCGCAGATGGGGAAGAAGACCGTGAAGACGGCCGACCACATCTGCCACCGCTAATTTCTAACCAATTAGAGCAAATAAAGTTTTTCCTCCTCCTCCTTGGACATGTCGCTCCTCCACAGGACGCCGCTCTCTGGCGGCGCAGCATCTTGACTTGTCAAGGGAGCGTTAGGGCGCTGTGCCTTTCGGCGCAGCCCCGGGTTTGTCCAAAGGGCGTTCGCTGGATAAATTCTGCATCTTGCAGATTCGGAATCCGGGCTGGTTGTACGGGCACAACAACCTATAGCCGTTAAATTATGAAGCAGTTCTTCGAGCATACGACGGCTAGCCGGACGATACAGAAAATTGCAGTGAGCAGCGCTAGTACATTGAAACTTTCATTCACCAGCACTCTGCACGAAATTACGAAAGCTGTCCTGAAAACTATTGAGATACTACTAAAATTATTGACGCCTCCTAAACAGTCCAAAAATATAACGGTCGGACGTAAAAATACAGGTATATTTCACTTCATTCCACGCGTATACTTTAGTGACAGGATGCCAGAGTGCTTCGAACGCTGGCTGAAGGCGCCGTTCTCCAGTTCCTTCTACGTGGTCAGGTCACCTGCATCAAATCGCAGTGTTGCGGCCGCTGAATGGACTACCAAGTACATATTGTACTCATCCGGTAGCGCAGCCTCGGTGAAAAAAGAAACGAGCATTAAAGGAGACTCATCATGCAAATATTCTGTCCCTAATTTCCCGCTGATTCAGACATGATTGAAATGGCAGGGAGCGCTGACTGTTGCATCTGGGGTCAGGAATAAACAGTAAACGACTATATTGTGAATATCTTTCTTTTGAAAATCACCGAATTTCCCTTAGCACCAACCTAGGTCAAGATGCTTCAGCTTACTACGTCAAGACGCTTCATTGAAACAGTGACCTCGCTACTGTGGCCTCGAACATCGCAGCAGCAGAAAGCGAATAGGGTTCTGTTTTGGTTTCTAAAGTGAACCGGGTTGAATGACCGGCTTAAAGGCTGTGCTAAATACTCCAATTAGTCTGTGTCTCCAGCGTGTCGCAAATCGCTTTCGACATAGAGCACGCGAGTACGTGCTCAGCCGCGCCTTACGTAGCCGCGGCCGGACTAGAACGCCACATATTATGCACAGGCATTGAAACGTGGAAGTTTCCAGCTGTAGGGGCGTGAGTTCAATTCCCAGTGGCAATGGTGTTGGCCATATGCTGCGGTTAAGGAGATAGATAACGCAGGAAGTGGCGCGACGATGGCGGTGGCGGCGACACAGTCGTGATATCTCGTCACGTGGCTGACACATAATTGACGCGCAGCTGCATTTGTCGATTAGGCTGTTGACTCTCTCGTACACAACGCTGCAGGGGCACTATGGAAATCGCGTGTCGTTCTGCGTTCACACTGACACCCCTGCGGCGATAAGGATACCAACGCAATCGAATGGGCGCTGTCTCGGAGGTTCTACGCTTGTCAGTTTAAGCGATTCTGCAACGTATGGGCCCACTCGTGCTAGAAACGAGCATCAACTTCTTTACGCTCCTACGGATACCTATGCTGCTGGCTGGCGCCAAGTTCAGGGGAGCGGTAGCTTTCCTTCAGCACATACAAGCAATCAACACTAGTCTGTAATAACATAATCTGCCGTTACAGTTCCCATCTAGAAGTGTTAGCGGGCTTCATTTGAAGTGGCTTTAATAAGGCTTCCGGCAACGGAACTCAGTTATCGCAAACTATAGCTTTACGACGCATATAGTCGCGCACTCTCTCCCTTCACCGTGACAAAAACTCATTTTTATAGACAAGTGCACGAGTGCATGCGCGAGTTACCGTAAGTCATCAGCTTCATTTTTTTTAAGCGGCTCGCAGCCACAAGTCAAATGCGCTTTCAGTTTCAACACCGCGTTCAATAAATCACTGAGGCATCTGCGAGCCCATGGTTTTAGCTGAAGGTCGATCGCAGTCGACTAATGTATTTTTGGAGGTCAAGCGTAACACCATTAAGCTATTCTTCGAGTTCCGTATTTCAGCGATGAAACCAAAACGCTGTAGTCTAGCATACAGGCAAGAAGAGCTGGTCATTAATAAGCAAACTCCGCTTTGCCAACGGTAAAGCCACCAGACAAAACGAAGAAAAAAAATACGCAAGAAAGAAAGCTATAGCTGTGTTGACAAAAAATAGGGGAAATACGAACTCGTAAATGAAGCAAAAAAAAAATTCTTTCTTTCTGGATAATATTTTTAAGCTATCACGGAGATAAGAACACATCACGTCTGTTCTATTCGTTCTCACTTTTCTTGCAGTACTTGAAGGCCGTGATCCATTAATGACCACCGGTCATTTCCCATTAGACCGCTTTCTCTGGTTCTATGTGTTGGTGGTCTTTTCCTTTTGCATTACTTTTTGCGAGGTTTGCTTAAGCCAGATAATTTTGAAGCAGCCAGTGATTGACGAGGCACCCTGGCAGATCCCGCAGCTTCCTTCCTTCCCTTCCTAGCTCTGCCCTTTCTCTCAGCGCCAACTTGCTCAAAAGAGCTGAAGGCACTGGAGGGCACGGCACAGGCAAAGCGCTTGGCTGTTTCCCTCTGTGGAAGCAGCGTAGCTTTTACGATCATCTGGGATAAGAATTCCAAATCAGCGTCAGCAGAAGATTTGCGTTTCACGCTATACAAGGACAGAAAAAGAGACCCAGAAGGTCCTGAACCCTACCACTAAACGCCATTGGGCGGGTGCCAGCGAGCTGCCCTAACTGCCTTTATTATGGAGTGGTGATAAATCTAGGTCTGAAACAATAACACAAAAGCACCCCCTTTTTTTTACACGATGGCATTTGTCCCTCGAAACAGCACCCAAATGTCCCTGTGAAACGCTATTGAAATAATCGCAACGACGACAAAATGTACGAGGGGGACCGAAAAGTTGCCGGAAACGTACTCCTGCGCATCGTGTACTCGTAGTACGAGGTTCTGCCGCCAGAGCCCTGTAAGGAGACCTCTCTTGAAATAGCGTACCGACAACGAAGTGGCGTCAACCGACAATGACGCGTATTGTTTTTCTGGCAGTGCTGCGTGCGTGTGTGCAGTGCACTCGTGACTAGAAGAAATGGTAGATTTTCACGAACAGCACGCCGCTGTGAAGTTTTGCTTTTAAACTCAGCAAGAACGCAGCAGGAGCTGTTGTGACGACGCAAACAGCATCCAAAGAACATGCTCTCAGTAAAACACAACTGTACGAATAGTTTACTCGGTTTAAAAGGAGGGAACTGACCATTGAAAATCATTCCCGTTAGGGTCGTCCTTCAAGTGCGCGAACCAAGGACAACATTCGCCGAAATGCGCGATCTCATCAAGAAAGATCGACGCAAAACAATTGACCTACTCAAAGACTTCTCCGGGTTATCTTGGAGCTCCGTTCAGCGCATTTTGTACGACGATTTGTGAATTCGACGAGTGCCTGCTAATTTTGCGCCCAGACTTCTCACCGAAGAGCAAAGAGATCGTCACGTGGAAGCCTGTCGTGCAATGAAGGACGCAGCCACATACGACCCAGTGTTTTTCAACAAAATCATCACAGGTGAACAGTCATGGTGCTATAGGTACGGCCCCGAGAATAAACAACAGACAAGTCAATGGAAATCACTTGGCTCGCCTGGTCCGAAAAAAAGCTCGTCAGGTTAAATTTGAAGGCGATGCTCATATGTTGTTGTTGTTGTTGTTGTTCTGTTTTGTTTTGTTTTTTGTCATTAAAGGGATCGTAAACTCAGAATGCGTCCCTTAATACCAGACCGTCCGCCAACAGTTCTATTTGAAGGTGTTGAAATGGCTGCGCAGATGTGTGGCGCGAAACGTCCGGCCTTGTGGAATTCCGGCGAGTGGTTCCTCCATCATGACAATGCTCCCGCGCACAAGGCTCTCAGTGTTCGGAGGTTTTTTGGCCTCAACACAGACGTCTTCTTTGACCCAAGAGCTCTAATCGCCAGATTTGGCGCCTTCCGACTTCTTCCGGTTCGGTCGGATGAAAAGGAGCTTGAAACGCAAGCGCTTTGCCGATGTCTACAAAGTCAAACGCAACGTCAAGACTGCGCAAGCAGGTATAAAAGAGGCCGAATTTACAAGGTACTTCCAACAACGGAATGAACGTTTGGACATGTAGATTAGTACTAACGGAGAGTACTTTGAGGGTGATTAACGTTGTATTAAAAAAACAATGTCCAGTCTTTTTATCAGGGAATTCCGGTTATTTTTGTGTCCCCCCTCGTACATATGGTTCCAAGTCCTCGAGCCGTTTTTAAACCGGAGTGACACTTTTCTGGTGGTAAGTACTCTTATGTGCAAACGCAGACGAGGATATTCACCAGCGAGGGTCTTCGACCTGCCGTGGGCATAAAATGGCTAATGATGATGAAATCACTTGAATTAGCCTTTCATTTTGCTTCTCCGCGGATGCACATGAACATGTCCGAGAATGAGGAGCAGTGGAACCGTTACCAGCCGACTTTTAGGTGCACACCTTTCATTTTAGTAGCTCTATGGGGGTGGGGGGGGGGCAGCATTCGTCGAGGTCATTCATCAAGCACAAACAGTCAAGAAGGGCTTTAAGTAGGGGTTAAGAATGCTTTCTCTTTTCAAATGCTCGTGAATATTGAAACGCAATCATGGGCAACTGTCGCACCAATTTAAATAAAATTTGTTGCATCTAAGATAGAAAATAATTTCTACCGACTCGAGGAATTAGCTTTTCTTTATTAATCTGGAGGAAAATACAAAAACAGTAATTAAAAGTAATCAGAGTGCCAAATTTACAGCTCAGTAACAGCGTGACAACATAATTCTGCAAAGTATTCATTAAGAGAGAGAGAAGTTTAATGATACGAAATGCTGAGAGGTCGGCCTGAGGAATATTCCTCTAGCCAGCTACTCGGCATTGGGGGAAGGGGAAGAGGGAAAGAAAGAGGGAAGAAAGAGGTGCATGATGGGTGGTGATGACGATAGAAGGAAGATGTAGAACATATGGCAAGCAATTTGGCATGCTCAAAGTCTGCAATCCAGGCCAGTAATTTTTAAAAAGCTCAGTAATGCCTGGATGGCCTTCAAACTCGATTGAGCATCTGGCCAAGGGCTTAAAATAACATCCTCCGACAACGGTGCGCTGTCGAGACGCTTAAGGTAGTTGTCCAACCTTTCACGCTCTTCCACGTACTTAGGGCAGTCACAAAGCACATGACCTATAGTCTCAGTCACATTGCACACCTCACAGTGTGGAGACTCGGTGCGTCGCATGAGGTGCACGTATCCGCGCGTAAACGCTACGCCCAGCCTTAGTCTGTGCAGAAGACTGGCACAGCTTCGTTGAATTTTCGGTGGTAGCCTAAAATTCATAAAATACCTATAAAGCGCATGAACCTAATAGATGCTGCTTAAATTTACGTAAAAATTTCAATGTCTGCAGAACCTTTATCCTCAAATTAGAGATATACTTCAAATCGACGCGTATTATATGAAGATTTCTCGGATTTTCACTTTCTAATTTTCACTGTAATGTGACATCTCTTTTGCTAACAGAGTAACACGTTGTAAGCGCGATACTTTGCTTTTTATTACTAGTTGTAAAGGTTTTCGACATTTGTTGTATTTTTAAAAACAAAAGTAAGAACCCAGAACCTTCATAACAGCCAGCGTTTCTTTTTTTTTTTTTTTGCATTTCGCCGCTACCGAAATGCGGCAGCAGCGGCCGGGAATCGAACCCACTACGTCGTATTCAGCAGCACGGCGCCATACCCGCAGAAGACAGAAGAATAAAGTGCTGAGGAAAAGTGATGCCTCGGCTCTTCGTACCGCATGTGCTAGCGGCGCACGCGGAAGATTGCCAGTATCGCCAGTACATATCATATAGATAGATAGATCGCTTTACCCTACAACCCATCGGCTGTCCAGACGACAAAGCTTTACCGCATTTTTAGAAAGTCGCTTTATAAATGACCCGTTCCACAACCGCCTTCTTTTGCATCCCGTTGCGCCACTAAACTTGAGGGCGGGGCACCAAATCCTGGCCGCGACGGCCGCGTTTCGATGGATGCGGCATGCATGCATTGGATGCACGTTAAAGAACCCCAGGTAGTCGATACTAAACTGGAGTCACCCACTACGGCATGCGCGGTGTTCAAAACGCGACGACGGGTTCAATTCATACATAGTCAAAGAAAATTCGAGGCTCAAGACAAATGAAACCAATTGGAAAGCGAAAGCAACCCCCTTTGTCCCGTTGTATAGCGTCATACAGATGAGTGAATGAAATAAGATTATGCACCGTGTGACAATAGCAGTGAACTGTTTACCGACGAAAAGGGGCCAATTCCTGTTTAAGGTTGCTTCTCCTGCATGTACGAGCTCGCATGCGGCCGATCGCTCACTTCCCCCAAGGCTCGGACAAAATACCTGTGCTTAGGTCGCGTGTGTCGCGTGATGGTCGACCAACCAATCATATCTGCAGGCTTTGCGTCTCTATGTCCCCAGTCAGCGTTATACGGAGGAGCTTGTGGATTTTAAAACACCTGCACGAAAGTGCAGGTTCCATTCTCGGCCACGTAGGTTGGCCGCAATTCATTGGTGATGGTATGAAAAAGTAATTGTGTACATTGATATGAGTGGCCACGTAAATGAACTAAAGGAAGCACAGTGGACAATACTCAATGCGAAGCGCAGACACCGAACGTCACGGCAGTTGATAAAGTAATAATCGAGAACTGTTGGCTATAGCCAAGGGTGGCCACTTTCGTGCACGTTCTAGACCGTACTCACACTCAGTGTCATTTGGATTTGAGCCTAGTCGACACGTCCTTTGAGCTGCAAATTTATACAGCTCGCCCTGTGCCGACTTGAAGCATTCGTGCGTTGCAGCTACGCAACCAGGCGTTATTCAGAGGACCCACATATCTGCTGAGTGTCCCAGCTTGGACGGAACTGAGAAATTTGGGGTGGACCTGGTATCTGGTGTCATTTGGCAGGAGAATACAACCACGCTGCTCAAGCAAATCCTTGTTCATTCCTTAACTTTTTTTTGAGTGAAACAGGACGCTTCGCCAAGAAAAAAGAACGTTAAGTGTATGCGCATTAGATGTTAACGCTTACTGTGAAGACTGGAGCACGTTTTGATAGGCGTATTCCAGATATTGCTTTCGATATTTTCCATGTGCTTGCTCTGAACAGGATTGAAAATGCTGGAGAGACTGTACGAGCCTGAAGTGCCGATCACTCCTTTATTTTATTACACGCCAGGTGAATTCTTGCAGAGTAATAGTCGGCCGTTACCAACACTCCTTGTACAACCCTTTCTTTTTTTCCTTTTTTGGTACTGTAACTATTGTTTTGCAAGGACGGCGTCAGACCTGGTTTACCTCAATGCTATACGCCAGTAAATATGTAAAAGTTAAGTCATGGGCAGCGGAGCAAGACGGTGTACCTTGTTAGTGAGTACGGACTTGTGAAAAATGGCTCTTGAGCTCTCTACAGAAAGATTACCAACATTACAAAGCACCGCCACTAGATGTTGCACCGAGTTTTAGAAGGCTGATTAAACAGGAGGGAGTAAAAGCTCAGACACAAAAATAATATTGCGAGGATTAGGGCGTGTTTACCACGGGTACACCCAATGCAAAATTTTGTGTCTGGAATGGCAATCAATTTTCTCCAACATTTATGTCACATCAAGATGAATAGAGGTTCATGCCATAATCCACAACAGCAGAACGAAAAGATGGAGCCGTGAAAAAGAAAAGAACAAGAAAACGAAATGATTGATTCATCCTGTTTTTTTTTTCATTCTACTAAGCGCAACTCTTGAGGTTGAAGAATTCTGGTACATATTATAGAACGAAATGAGAGAGAAAAAAGAAGCTTATATGACGTCGAAATCATATTATGTTTATTCAGTTTCATGAATTTCTTCACTGACTTGGATTAGTGGAGGAGCGGTGGATTCTGCTGCTGTTTTGGGGTTATTAGAAATTTTGATTGCTCGAACAAAACGCGGCATAACAACGGAATTGAAGGAGCGATGCAGAAATTAGGCACCCAGCAACAGAAAATGTCGAAAATACAGATTTTATTAAACACGTTTGCGTCACGAGTGCAAACGAGATAATTAATTTGCAGAAGACGTTCAGCAGGAAGTATCGGTGTGCTTTCGGGTAAGAAAGAAGTTGACAGTGGGCCAGAGCACACGAATGTAATTACCCTTAGAGCAGGCGCTCGTGTGGGCGTGCATGGTGCCGCCTAAATATTTATTGTGCGTGTATTAGGCAAGTGAAGATAATGAAAACTTTAGGCTTTCGCTCAGTATAAGTGAAAAATAACTACATTTTCTTAATTGTGACTGGTCAACAGATCTCTGGGTTGTCTTTCTTTTTAAATTTCCATGACTGTTTCAAAGTATTTGTTTGGGGAAAGCGTAATCAAACCTACATGAATGCGCAAGGTATCGCTGCCCTCGAAGCTATCCTACCAACTCAGTTCCTAAACTAACGACTATTTCTGTTAGATCATAAGGAAGAAATAGACCTTGAATGCTACAGCGAACGCCGGTAGCTCATCGCAGCCGCGTTGGTGCATCTGGACGACTCACCGCTTTCAGCGCAGAGAATCCTGCAGAGCCGGCCTATAACCAACCAATGCTGAAACCTCGCGTGCCAACAGGACTGCCGCAACATACAGCCTAGCGATTGCATCAAACCTATTCCAGTAGCTTATGCTGATATTTCACGTCAGTTAATTCCCCGCTTCTCATGAGGCCTGTCTTGGCACCCGCATACCAGAACGTTGGAGCGGATACCACGACCACGCATTTACCGCATACCTAAACATCGAACGACCAGAATACAAATAAAAAAACCTTAAGCTATGACGCCGTCAACATGAACGCCGATTGTAATATGCACAGTGTCGTCAGGGTATCACAAATGCAAAGTGACAGACAGAGAAAAGAGTGACGTGATCAGCATGTCTGCAGCTGCGGCAGCAGGGTGTAATTGAATGGCTGATGAGGTTCAATGTCCCAAACCGATATATAGACTATATGATAGACGCACTAGTGAAGGAATCTGGGTTAATCTTGACCAGAACGTTCTTTAACTTCCAACGAAATATCTGCGTGCAATAAGCGTGTTTCTTTTTGTTTTTGTTTTCTTGATTTGTTTAATTCCGCCTCCATCGAAGTAAGATTTAACGTGAAGTAAACTTTCAAATTTTGTAATTTTGTACTGGTACATTGGTTATAATTTTAGCTCAGCTTTCTTTTTATGCTCAACTTTGGAGAAGCTGCCTCGGCCTTCGAAAAAAGAAAAACTGCGTAAGTGGAAGATGGCAGGAAGGATATCATGAAGTATGACATGTTTGCTAAAATATTTGTGGGCGTGCACAAATGTAACTTATTGCGACAGTAATTCCTGCTTCGCCTCCCGACTCTCAAAGAAAACCAGTGGATTATTTGCAGGAGCAGTCTACTACTCATCTTTGAGCGCAGGTTGGCTGAGGCTGACATGTTCTTCATGCTTGTAGTACGACCCTTGAATCTCATGCCTGCATTTGCTCGTTTGTGATTCTGCATTCTGCATATGTGGCTTTGAACCCATATTTATTATCAGCAGCAGCAACAGGAGCAGTAGCCGCAGCCGTAACCCATAAAAGTTCATTCACTATATATGACAAAATACCCTCCCAGGAATTTCCAGTCACCCCCACCCTGCACAATACGAGCCGAGCTTACACAACGATTTTCTCATTTCAGCACACCATCCTTTTCCTTTGTACGATCGGTTATTGCTAGCTATCCTGCAACATTCCATTTCAGAACGTGTTTTTTACCTTGTCCGGAGAGAAATATATAGAGATAATTTAATTGAAAGAAGGCAGAGAGGTCGGTCTGAGCTAAGGCGCTCTAGCCTGCTACTCTGCACAGGGGGAGGGGGAACGGGGACCTAGAGGTGTGATGAGGGATGATGATAACATAGCAAGAGGGATGCGCAAAGGTGAAAGCAAGTTCAACACTCTGATGATAAACATTCACAAATGTCCTCCATAAAGTCACAATCAGGTTTCGCATCAAGTCTGTAGTACCAATTCGAGTGAACTTAAATATAGAGGCACTAGGACGAAGCTGGTGTGTGGGCCTCCCCTGCGTGAACAGCAAAAGCGCCAAACAGCTTTATAGCATTAAAGAGCTGCGACAAGAGAGCTCCGGATCCAGCACGGCGAGCACTTGTAAGACACTTTTAGCAGCCGGATTCTCGAGACCACCGAGAATCACGCGCATTGACTCTACCAGGTGCTTCAGCATCTTTTGTACACTCTCCTTTTCATTGTGTTCATCTCCTTGCTTGCCCGTAGGATCACCGGTTTCATTGGCCTTATAATTCTTAGCTTCATGGCGCAGAGGACCACTAGGGCCAGCTGGCATGGCCGTGGGCCTAGAGGGCAGCAAAGGCCATTCCGTGTCTGTATCAGCCGGGGGAAATGAATGTTTGCCGTGTGCTCTCGTTGACCTTGAATTATCAGCAGACGCCGTTACCGTCCTCTATGCACGCACAGGCAGAAGTGGTCGTGGTGCCTGTGCCACGCTATCTAGTTCTCCTGAAATGGTTTTGTGATGCTTCTGTCGTGAGCGTTGGTCACTTTGGCGAACAGATTGAGCAGCCTCTTTACGTGAAGATTGGTCTCTTACCATTTTTCGAAGAATACGAACCTCTTGCTTCATCTTCGGGCATTCTTTCGAAGTCGCTTCGTGAGAGCCAGCACAGTTGGGACATATAAATGAGGACGCCTCACAGTCGGTGGTATCATGCTTCCCGCCGCAACGCGAGTAGGGGGTTTTGCTTCTACAAACAGCGCTCACGTGTCCAATCTTGTGACATTTCCGGCACTCAATAGGCCTCGGAACGGATGGTCGTACTGGGTGTCTCACGTAGACTACTTTAACAGACGCTGGTAATGTCGAAGAAGCAAATATTAACTTGATACAACGGGAGTGCCCCAAATGGTCAATCTCAAGAATGCGCACCGATGACCTCAAAAGACTATTGAGGTCCGCATGCTTGATTTCAAGCTCCACGTCGGAAATCACTCCAGTTGTTGTCTCCTTCCCGTAAGTAATAAAGGAGTGGACGGGGATTGCGTTTAATTGTTGAATGGTCTTTAACTTCTCAAGTATTGCGGAATTTTTCACATCTATTGTCAGGATGTTCTTGCGAGCATTGATCCTGATCTCGTTGATTTGCCTAGGGGCTACACTTTCAAAATATTCGGTTAGAAACTGCCTGCTGAGGGAGTTCATGCTGTGTGACGTCGAGAGCGGCACGTAAGAAACCGTGAAGGATTCCTGCTCACTCTGATTCGATGAAGTCACTTTAGTTGACATACGGCGCATCTTCTTCATACGGCGGCCCATGACTACGGTGTAGTCGCTGTCTAAGTCCATGGCTTCTGGCGTTGGGTTCTCCCAGCAGTCGAGCTGTTCCGAGCTTCCAAAGGCACGTCGTCCCTAAATGAGTGATGAAGTAGATGACTGACCTTGTTCAGGTGGTCGTGGGAACATCTTCTTGCTCATCCTTGATGAAATGATTCTCACGGAAATGGCAAGAACGTAAAAAATGCCTAACAGCGAAAGGCCCAGTCCGGAGAGAAAAAAAGAGAAGAAAAGCACCGCTGAACATAATGTTATTGGTGACTCTCTTAATGCACGAAATACGACCCGCGATTCTTGGATCACAAAGTATAATGCTGCACTCCAATAACCGGAAAGCGCTGTTGACAACTAAGTGAAGTGGGAGCGGTCGTTTGGCGACCGTAATGTGCATGAACGAAGCGAGAGCGACATTTAGTAATCAAGTATCAGGAATCAAGTTTTGTTCCGTTAACTTTGATGAGAAAAGACAAGGATTAGAGTATATATACGCTTGTGTAGGGCCCTACGACAGAATAGTGCGCGAAGACTGTCGTACAAGAGTTGCAAACGATACCAAGCAGCTTGCAGCATAGCTATTGAAGAATAAAGCCACTATTATTATATTTTAGGAGCAGAATTAATGATGATCCTGACATGTTTTATTATAATAATAGCATTACACACGAGATAACCAAGCAGTGGTGGTAGGAAGCGGTGTTAACAAGAAAAGCGTCTAGTTGGCTGCCCTACTCCAAGGGAGAGGAACACGGAAACAGAAATAGAAGACAAATAAGACCACAGGGAGCAAGGGATACGCATCTTGTTAAGCGTAGATGTGTCCGTGTTCGTAGGCCTGCGATAAAGGAAAGTCCGAGTAGCCACACCATACGCGCACAAGTGAGGGCTTAATTCATTGGGCGTAGCACAGTGTTGCTAGATCGCCTTCGGGGGAAGCGTTTGGGTTCGAGGAAATGAACAAAGGAGGCAATCCAGGCTGACAAATCTGATCCCAATCGGGATCGATCATGATTGAAAGTTCTCCGTATATGACACTCGCATAAAATTCTGAGCACTTGCCTGTTACGGCAGCGTTGGCCATCACATTTCTCGCCCCCTTGGCCCACAAGCATCTCGTCACGGGCTAATTCTTATCTAATTCTTATGGTGCTTGCCCTTCGCCGGACAAAGTGCAGGCCGAGCCTCAATTCAAGCGACCAGCGTTTCATTAGTCTTCATCGCCCTTGTGCTACACGGAACCAGCGTCCCAGCGCGATGGCGAAACCGCAACAACCTGTTTCCAAACCCACGCAGGAAGTTTACACGCCGACCATGTTATGTCGTCGTGCAAGCCATTTCCGTCGCGTACGCTCAAAATCAGGCTCAATATCAAGCACTGCCTTTACGCGCGCCCTGCCCCCGCGTGTCCCCTCTCTAGATGCGTACTACAAGCGCGCGCGGCCTCGCAGACGCGTGACGCGTAGTCAGACGCGTACGATTAGCTCCGTGTGGTTAGGCGTTATAAGGGCGCATTACGGTCAATGCACTAACGCACGCTGAGGGAACCACGAAGTCGAAGACGCTCGCACAAGCCAGTTATCTTCAAACAGATTCAAAAGACCTTTCACTGCCTTCTGGGCCCACGATTGGTGCGGATGACGTTCCAGTAGCGCCCACATGGACAGTGCATTGGACATTGAGTGTCATTATACGTCAGCTGGAGAACACTGGTCTTATAAGTGGCTAATATTCGCTTGGAAGACGCAGACATTACATACAGCACTGTCAGCTATTCCAATCAGTGTGAAATAAGCTTCCGCAAAGGCAACTCTTAACCACAACCAACACAGCAGAGATCACTGGGCGAACTCGTTCTTCATACTGTTGCCCCAAAAAAATAACCAACATATGAGAACAAGCAGGCGATTTTCATTAGGCCGCCGACAGTCACAAGCGCACACATAGCGGACCTTTCTGACGAGTCCACGCCTGGGGGATCCTTCAATTTCTTCGGCGAAGTAATAAGGTCGCGATAGACCAAGAAAAAAAAAAGGACATGCCGAACAGGGACTCCGTTGTTATAAGCAGGATTAACGCTGAACATATGAAAAAACAAAAAGCGGGAACTAAAATGAAAGGCGAATGTTGTGGAGAAACACTATCCTGCAGTGAACTTGTCGGGGACAGGCAAAAAAAAAAAAACGAAAGAAAATTCAAGCTTGGGAAACACTTTACAACGCTGCAAAATATCACCAGCTTTATATATACCTTGTATCACAGCCGCTTGATGAAAAAAAAAAAAGGTGTGGTCTTCCGTGTTAGGCAGGCTGCAAAGGGACTGAATGTCTCAGCCGTAGTTGCATTCTCGGCCGCTTGGCTGGGCCGAATGGCGCTAGCCATCGGGGACGGGACACGTCGGTTTCCACAGGCGACGGCGTTCCAAGCGCGTTCGTCACGCATTTTTTATGCCTATCCCAGACAAACAACAGTCCACGACTGGTGGCGCCGCGGTGGAGGACAGCGTTTTTGATGCACGCGGCCGGCCGCATCGTTTTTTTATCCAGTGACTGTGCTTGTAGTAACTTCGGCTGTACTAACGCTATAGCGTTAAGGGTCCCATATCTCACTCTCCGACGTTGGCGTCCCGCGTCCAGCGTCGACCGTTCTTTCGGCAAATGTCATTCCGGACCATGCAAACCCAACCCCGCATACCCAACAACGCAGACCCTCCGTCTAGCGCAAGAGAATTTACTGAACTAATTGAATTTCTCAAAGTTATATGCGTCTGAAAAATCGTAAAGCACGATTTATAACCTAGAGACATGATAGCGTCGGATTGTAATTTGAATATACAAGATAACATAATTGTGTTACGCGGAGACTCAAGCACAAACCCCTTTTCCAATTGCTGCTTGAGGTCTGTCTTAGTAGTAGCGGCGCGCCCAACTCGGTTTCTTGCAACACCATCCAGATGGCGGTCGCCTCCACGCATCCGCTGCAGTGGCGGGGCCCGCCGTGGGGGTGGGGGGCCAAAAAGAAAGAAAGAACCAGGAAGCGCACCGTCGTGCATAGCTCTCACCATCAGCTTTTCCAGGTAAGCATTACGGTTACATAAGCTGCATGCAGTTGCCGGGCAGCGTGAGAAGAACTCAAGGAACTTTGAATGCTACCGCGTTCCACTGTTAAAGGCGAAGCTTAAGCGTCTTCGAAGTGCTTGTTTGAGTAAATGTAGACCGCAGTGTTGAGCGCGCTCAATGATAATGCGGCCTTTAACTTTATAGTCAAGGTGGGAAACATCTGTGCATCCTCCGCGTGGTAGCCCAGAGGCTATGTCGTTGCGCTGCTGAGGTCGACGTTGAGGTTTCGATCCCAGCCGCAGCGACTGAATTTCGATGCAGGCGAAATGCAAAAACTCTAGCGCACTGAGATTTATCTTCACCTTCAACAATCCCAAGCAGTCAAATTTATTTCGAAGTCTCCCGCTATACGGTATGCCTCATAATCAGATCGTGGTATTGGTACGTGAAACCACCCAGTTTCATTTAATTTAAGATATTGGCGCAAGAACGGGACCAAGTAAACAAGGCGCCCACCACGTTGTGTGTGTCTCATGTTTTCTTTGTTCCGTTCTCGTAACACCCGTTTCCACCATTCAATGATACCAAATCGCTCAGTTCTACGTTCTTGAGAAACTGTCTACAGCGCATCAAGCTGAAAAAAAAAAGAAATGAAACAAGAAAATTGCCTTTTCTAAACAGTTCGAACACATCTGGAGCAATCAGACAGCCAACGCAATAAGTGCACCAGAACATGCTGAAGGAAACAACAAAAGAAACTAACAAAAAACGACAGCAGTTACAAAAAAAAAACTATGACGGCAACAGCAGTGTTAATAACGTGCGGCACGCGCCATAGAGATACCGCTAGTCCTGTAAGCTTAGCACATCCTGAAAGGAGGCGAGTCTTTCCCCATAGACGCAGGATTTGCCAACCACAAAGCTGCTTTTCTCGGGGAAGATACAGGAATGCAACGAGCACACCCTCCCGCGCCTGCTGCAGATCGTTCTTCCTGGCCGTTATTTACTTTACTCAAGAGTTTGTTGTCGTCCCTCTTGTTATCCATCCTCTCCAGGAGAAAGCGCGCGTCAACCATCGTCGCCTTATCCGACAGGAGTGCCTTGTCAGGCGGTATTAATGTTTCGCTCGCGCGCTAATGCGACACAAGGGAGCCGAAGAACGGACGGATATTGCGGAACTTGTGAAGTTTTTGGAACAGTATCAGCAGAATGGAAGGGAAGGCATAAAAAAACGAAAAAGAAAGCATCCAGAAATAGCGACATATATGACTGTGCGACGCATCAAGTATGCTTAGCGTATGGCAAGCAGAGTCTCACTGGTGCACGCATTAATAATTGGAGGGCGCATATTGGATTTAGTCGCCGATGCGAATCAGACAGTTCACAGACTCTTCGCAGAGTAAATATTTCATTATAAACACAAACGTATCCGCTTATTCGTGCAGTAGATAGGGCGCATGAAGATCAAAACGATTCGTAGCAACTCATTTTGCTGGAGCAACTGCTCGTGACATGTTTACTTCATTTTTAATTATTTTTGTTAGCACGCTCACTCCGAGAACGAGAACTATCAATAATGGATTTACCTTCGAACGAGAACTGTATGCAACATAAAATAAAAAAGTTGCAAGCATATGAAAACACCGTAATGTTCTTGGAAACAACAGGCTTCGAATTAGGAGGAAGACCTAGCTCTGAATCGAGTATCATCGCAAGCGCAGGTTTGTGACAACGAAAAAGATGCCGATTACGAAACTTCCTCGGATTGAACCGGCAGCATTCTTCGCAATAGAGGTGACGAAGAAAAGCGTTCATTTAAAGGCAAGACACGCAACGTCACTCCGAGATTTGTTGGTTTGTCTTTTTCCTCCCTTTTCTCTTGAATAAGTGCCGGATGCTCATGCGAAGTGGCAAGGTGATAGGCGTGACATCTTCGACAGCCGGGGGATTAACTTCAGCCATGCTCTTCTGTAAGAAGCTCTAAATCCTTCCATGCCCGCACTTAGAATGAAGATTATTAATCGGTAGTAAGTAGGACTTTAGAAGATTAGGTTAAACATCCGACAAGCAGTTACTCCTGTCACAGGGGTCGCCAGCATGCCCATTGTTTACACAGCGCTAACACGAGCGAACTTTGAAGAGCCTACCACTGCAGTACAGCGAGTGCAGATCATGCAAACATTCCGGATCCCGATAAAACGCGCAGTAAGCGCCGAGTACGCACTGCATCGTTAGTATTAACGCAATGGCTAATAGCGCCCTGTACCCTTCTCGCAGTTGAAAAAAAACATTTGAACACATCTTACGCCAATGTACATCGTAAGACGAGCACAGAGCTTCCCTCCGCGGTATGTTAACCTAGTTTGATACATATCAGGGGCCATAATAGAAAATAGAAAGTCTTGGGACACTAAGCGCAGAAAGGTGAAACATAGAAAGGTGAAACATTGTAGTCGACCCGCCTTTGAGGGCGAGGGTTCACACACTCACTTCCGCACTTTGGTTTCACTGAACACACCGAGGTGAGATGGTTCTCGTATGTGGGGGTTGATACGCTTGACCCAAGCAGGCGCCTCTTGATCCCAGAGCTGACCCCGCAGCTAGCCGCCGCGTCTTCTGGGGCCCGTCAGAAAGTACCGCAAGACACCATTTTCCAGGAGCTCTCTTGCTACAAGTAGACCGTGAAGGCGACAGCGAATCAACTAACAATACTCGGTCCGCCGAACGTGGCTAGACTCGCTGGCGCCGCCGGCTGTCCGCAGGAACTGCATTGTTCTCTTTACAAAGCGAGTCGTCGCAGTGGGCCGAAAAGGGTTCGAAGGTCGCTAATACCGCAGGTCGATCGAAACAAATGCAGCCGGCTGTGAATGGTTTGCGCCTCAGTACCCCTGCTGGCCGATCGTAATATATATAGTTTGCGTGTATATGCGGGCTTCTTTCACGCTCGGAAAAACACTTTTGTGTGGCACGTATTGAGCAGCAGAAAGCTGTATCGGGAGATTTTCATGTTGCTGTACAATTTTCTCATTGACACTTTTCATCTAATCATAATATTTGAGAAGTTGATTAGGTAACCAAGACTATTTATGTAATTGGGCGGAATGTAAAAAATACTTTGAGTATCTCCAAGAGACAGACGGCAAACAGCATTACCTTCGTTTTGTCCAGATACGTGGCATTCGCATATTTTTAAATATTGGTGCATGATATTTGGGACACCCGGTATACGAGAAGAAAGGAAACCGAGGGGCCGATCTTTATTAGTAAACAATATAAACAGCCAACAAACAATGAGGCACAGGACAGCATAGGGGAAATTATTTGTAGTTTTACCTGAACGAAATAAATTATAAATAAGTAGGAATGAAAGCGGATGAAAGAAGAACTTGCCGCAGGTGGGATGCCAACCCACATCATCGCATTACGCATGCGCCGCCCTTCCCGATTCAGTGAGCTACTGCGGCGCCGTTTTCCCATCCACTTTCCGGGTATTTTTGTCTGTCTACTAGAACTAACTCTGGGAGTGTTAGCCAGTATGTATGTAAATTTGTATGTTGAATGTGTTGGCGTATTTATTTTTCTACACATTTATGCACGTTGACTCTTCTACATTTTTTCGATGCATCTCATCTAAACAATCTTCTGGCCACCTGCTACGTTTTTGAAATGAGAGTAGCAATATTGCAAATAAAGCGGACTAACAATAAAATAATACGACACATCGCACGAGCAAGTCAATAACGACAGAAACAATACGTTACAATTGCGCTTAACCATTACTGACAACTAAGTTCACAGTGGCGATAAACTTGCTCACTATTCGAAGTGGAAACGGGGCTCAGTACGGCAAAGGGTACCATAAATTGCTACTTTCGTGGCAGTGCAAATCAGTAGTTGCGTCCATATAAACTCGACAAAAAGAAGAGTTGGTTTATCATCCCGATTTCCGATCGCCTGGCCCATAACGCTAGCGGAATGGATCAACCTGACTACGAGGCACAGATTTACTCTCATTGGTAAAATGCGCGTTAACGCGGTCAGGTCGGTCCGGGTGAACACCACCTTTAAACCGACTAGCTCGCAACGAGTTCATGTAAACAAAGTTATTAACAGCTATATCTGGCGCAAATCCAGATACCCGTGGCTATTGTATTACTCGTTTCTTTTCCGTAATCTTGCTTCGCGCTCCAGTGGTGTTTGAAATACCAGTTTGGCATAGACTTTCCTGCTTAGCATAGCAACCACATGCAATCTATTGTCACTGAGTTAACCACAATCCACTCTAGACGCAACACATTAAAGCCAAGGGAATGCATGTCTCACGTCACTCGAACGTCCTCCCCCCAAGTTTGCTTCCCCTTACGGCTTCCTCAGAGTCACCGCAGAAGTCTAAAGGCAATCAAAGCCTGTCAAGGAGGAGAGAAGAAGGGAAGCAAAATCCCGATGAAGTAACGAGAAACGCGCTAGATCCGGCGCAAGCTTTCCTACAGCAATATTCTTGTTCTGGGACGAAGCGCAAAAGGAAAAGGCAACGTCGTTATAGGAGATAAAAAGGACGACGGCGGCGCGTGACGTTGTGCCTGGAGACGTTTCCGCCAGCTCGCCGAATGATGAGAGGACGGGAGAGAAAGAGAAGGTGGAAAAGGTGGGAAGGGGAGAATATAATGCATTCGCCGCCAGGCCAGTCGGGATAGTCAGAGCCAAGGTGCCGCCATGTTTCGCGTAAATATTCCATGGAGGTGTACACCGTGCCACTTCGGGGACCGGCGTCGAGGCTCAAAGGGCTTGCGGGTCTCTTCAGCCCCCTACTCTGCGTCGCCCGATTCTCTCGCCTTGCGCGAAAGGCGGTCTGACTCTGCGGCACCGACAACGGCGGTCGCTCCCGCCGGCACAAAGGCCCGATCTGACAACGTGCGTGGCGTATTCCCGTCCGACGCCGTCGCGGGCCATTTCGCTGCCTTACGATAATCTGTAGGAAGTTGACCCCACAGCGAGCTCTCATGCCAGGGCTATCTCTTTTGAGCACGAGCGAGAATGTCCTTACGCGATTGCAGAGTTACCCGTATAAGAGCGTGTCGTGGCATCAGATTACTCTTGACAGGCCGTGCAGGAGGCTCGTCGATGTGTGATTTCGCTCTCTGAACACGCATAGACCACTGTCTGGCGAGTTGTCACCTCGGCGTTCTTACTTTGATATTTATATGCATTACTTTCGTGCACTCGCTTCGTGATATCCTATTTGCAGTGGAGCACTCTATTCTACTTACAAAACTATGGAATTACATCGTGTGCGCCATTTCAGTCCAGCGTCTACTGTAGGCACTATCTCAAGCTTCATGGTGTGAACACTGTGAACAGTACAACTGAATATGCACTACACTGGCGTTATAGTAATGAAATGAAAGTTTATTTCCATCTTGTAAGGTACAGATCTTGTAAGATACAGATGGAGAGGTGGAGGAAAAAAAGCTGTCCATTGAACAGCTTGACAAGTCCCCCATCCCTCATTTGGACAGAAGCAGCATCAGATTCTTTCATTCAAATATACGCATGTATACAGTACATACATATTATTGCACATCATATACATAACTCAAGAAGTCACGAAGATCATCAAGGAAAAAGTACTGTTGGCAATGGTAACGTGGTAACTACAATGAGAAGAAAAACGAACCATTTGTAATCATTCTAACGCATGCACTTCCTAATAACGCCTCCAAGCGTGATTGCAAAAGATAAATATAACACAACACAGAACAACACAATTATTATGGTGTTCGACATCCATTCGATGTCATGAAACTTGCGTCATATAACTTGGGTGATGAATACAAGTCTAAAACTACGCTCTCACAGGATGGCCAGTGATGTGGTGGCGGTGTGTTGTGGCTACCGGCGGGTTCAGCCTCTTGATCGAGGTCGGCAATTCTTCCGCCTATTTCATTGTCATCTATTTCATCTATTCATTGTCTATTTCATTGTCACTGGGGTATTCATAATCTGTTGAACTGTGCAGTGTCTCTGAAAAATGTGAAGAGAAGCCGTGAAGCTTTCTTGCTGGCTTAATAACAGATCATTCCCTAAGCAAAAGGTGTTGAAGACACATGTATGTCGGATGCCTTGTCTTTCTAAGTACTTAAGTAGAGCGTCCCTTTCACAACGGTAGCTTCGGTGCGACCACAGAAAGTGTTCGATGTCTCTTTTCCCATTTAACGAAGCCCACAGCGGATAATCGGCACGTCCCGTCTCGAATAGCTATGCAGGGGCACGCGCAGATCCGGTCCTTAGTCAGCGCAGTGATTCATTGCACAGCATCCAAATAACTGCATGTCTCTTGTTAAATAGGTGCCCCTCACGTGCCACAAGAGCTCGACGCATGCAATGGCGGTGACGTCGATAACACTTGTTCGATGGCACCCGTGTTGGTCCTCTTGCATTCCTTCTTCCTTCGTCATTTCTTACCTTTCTTTTCGCACTTCAGCGCTTTGCGCTGCACACGTTTTCACCATGGACTTAAACCAACTCACCAACGTCGCTATTCTCACTCGATAGCGAGCACTGAAAGCATGGTTTAGTTTTGACGTACAACAGACATCAACAAATTTCCGCTAACCATTCTATTCGGGAAATAAAAAAAAGCAAAAAAGCAATAAAAAAGCAATAACTATAGATACACATAACATACTTAAAATGAGACAAAGTGCGGCAGCAATTGGGGGTACCTCGTCGCGACACCACAGGACACGAAAAGAACGGACCCGTAAGGTCAATTCTTCTTTCCCATTGAACCAGACACTCAATCGTGACCGAACGAAAACGAAAACGAGACGAGGGAGACTGCAACGGCGGTCTCGCTGTGCAAAGCTGCGTTGCTTCTTCTTTGTATCGTTCCCATTTACGGTGGCGCCGGACAACGCGATCAATTTCTTCTTTCTTTTTTTCATCCTCAACATTCTGTTCTCGCTCCCTCCTTCGCCCCCCCCCCTCCTTGCTTTCTTTATTTTGTCTTGTTTCTCACGTTTAGGGCCGGCCCTCCTGGAGCGTGAACAATCTCACTCTTTCCGCGCGCTGAGCTCGGTAGAGGAAAGAACGCAATTTAGGAGGGATCAGAAACTCATCAGTCGACGCACGACACTGCGATATACTGCGGGTTACGTTACACTACGCAACACTTCGCGCCAACTCTTCTAACAAGAATGGAATGACATGAGTCTGTAGTCTTGGCTCGAATGGGCGTTGCCTTGAGCTTATGTCTTATTTTTCCTATTTTCTTTCTTTGTCTGTTTCTTTCATACTTTCTTTCTTTGTCTTTTGAGGAACGTGTAGCAACCTAGCTTTCGGCACCAAGAACCGGCTGCTGCAATGAAAATGAACGAAGCTGCACAACAGCTCTTATATGACAGAACGATTGTACTTTTTGAGTCAAGACGTCGCGCCACAAGACGAGAGTCTTAGGTCTTGATGATGACTCGGGGGACTCGGAGGCGCTAAAGAGAGAGGTGCTAAAACATAACGACAACATGAACGAGTTCACCGTTAGAAGGACACTAAAAGTCAACTCAGCATTTTTCAGAGCTCTGTTCCCCAACTTCTTGGCGGCTAATGGCTTATCGATTACGAAAACAACAACAAATAACATGAATGACAATATTTACAGCAAACAATTTATATTAAGGCATCAAAGAAACCTAAAAAATAATATCGTTAGAAGGCCACACAGCGCGGATTGAACAAACAGCAGTCTTGCTCGCATTTCATAACAAATTTCCGAGGTGAATTTTTTGGGAACAAACATTGTATGGCCCGTGAGGAAACAACCCTGTAGGACAACAGGCCTGAAAAATTTTAGGGCCAGCGAAGCTACAAACCCAAGAAGTCGAGAAACTAGTTGAGAGAGTAGAAAGCCATACAGGAGACGTAAAACTTAGATGTTGTAGACCGGCAAAAAGAAATACATATCTTAGTGCACGTGGCCTGGGTTTTCATTTGCATTTCAAATTATGTCTGGCGCATAGAGCACGCTTTCTTACAGTAAAAAAAAAAATAAAATAAAGACTTGGCAAAGGAGAAGAAACGATGTTTATAGAAGAAAGCGAAATATCAGAACGTACCAGGCTTCGTGCGTTGTCAAAGAAGGTGGTGGGGAGAAACAGACCAGCGTTGGCCAATAAAGCCGAAAAGTAAACTGTACGACGCTACCGCCTCGCCGAGTTATACCGTGCAAACATTCCGACCAGCAGGAGGTCAAGTCGGGGTTCAGCACCTTGGAACTGAAAGGAATTCTGCAGAGAAGCAGAAAAACTTGCACAACGAATGGCAGTGTTGCGGACATCGTGTTTCTTATTCTTCATCTTTTATTTATTGATTCAGTTACCTGGCAGGCTCCCGAAGGAGAATTGCCTGAGGGGAGGATACAGGGAATCAGCAAAAACAAAATGGAATACAAAGATATTAGGCAATGTTAGCGGCTCAAGATGAAAGAACAAAGGTCACTTGGCTTAGCTACACGTGCAAAATATTATCTAATCAAATTAGTGAAGTTACTGCTGCTACATAGAAGCTCATCGCGGAGCACCACCACTGCCTGCGAGCAGACGTTTACGGACCATCTTGCGCCTCAGTAAAACTAAATCCGCCGTCATAATGTCGTACGCTCGTACATTATGCGCTACTCGTATCCTTCAGTAAATGCGCACATTTTCCACACGCGTGCGCAAACTAGCCGCTAAACGTCCATAAATGAGACCCGCCCGCCTAAGCCTTCAGGACGCATCGGTGGATAACCTCCGTATTGCCCCCGAAAATCACTGCAGCCTACGTTCTGCAATGTGCGCTAGATTCTAACAATCTTGTGCTGCACGTATTGCAGTGTTTACAAACCAGATAATACTCACACTTGTGGGGCAGTAAATGAAATCTAGGGAAATAAACAGAAATATTTACTGTACTTTATTTGCCCACAGTGCATCACTTCGACGGGGTGCACAATGTTTACTTTTCTTCCATTCGCTTGAAAAGAAAAAAATGGGGGGGGGGGGGGGGGTATTCTGAAAGTGCCCGCGTTGTCAACATATCCATCTCGTCTGCTGCTGAAGTGCTAATTTGCTGCAAGCGCCTGTCTCCTTCTGACGTGTACCCCAGCCCAGGCAGTCAGAACTTCAGCAGCAGACGAAATGGACATGTCCGCCAGGTGGACACTTACAGAATATCACCCCCCGCCCTGCTCCACCACAATAGCGGGACTTCCATTCGGATGTTTTTTTATAGCTGCTCCGCAAGCACATGAACGACTCGCAATGGTACTTATTCGACGTTCCAGTCTCAACAAGTACTGCATGCGCATAACAGTCACGCGATATGAGTTGCGCCAGCAGACACGAAAACATGAAGGCGATGAAGGTAGAAATCACGAGAGAGTTCCTTGATCCATACACAATATACCACGTGCACTCAACTTAGAGAAGAACACTGCACAAGATAATT
This sequence comes from Dermacentor variabilis, assembly GCF_050947875.1. Classification (NCBI taxonomy): domain Eukaryota; kingdom Metazoa; phylum Arthropoda; class Arachnida; order Ixodida; family Ixodidae; genus Dermacentor; species Dermacentor variabilis. The sequence continues at coordinate 61,132,989 of NC_134571.1, read as the reverse complement.
GGTATCGGAAACATCCGCGCGGCCACAGGTTTGCACAGCTCCGAAGGGTTGTTGGCTCAGCCGTATTGGGGAGCTTTCAGGATTGTGCGTTCGCGCTTTTCGATAACGGCCGCTAACAAACATGGGATATCACGTGATTCGCTTGCGAAAAGCAACGACAGCAAATATAGCACACACTTAGCGCTAGATCAGTTCGTGATTAGAGCGGGCTTGATAATTGCAGCCGTCATAAATTTCTAGCGCAACGGTTTTTGGTTATCGAATGGGGTATGTCGTTAATGATGAAAGGCAAACTAGTGTTCTGCTATAGCAGGGTAGCGTACCTTTATTTTCGATTAAAGACAACATGTTACATTAAGCAGACAGGAATGTGCCTTAACGACGGTTTGAGAGAGCCAACGCGCAGCATTCGACTCGCAGGCTGTCACCTGTTATGCCACCTGTCCCCGATGTCACCGATGACTGTCACCAATGTCACCGAGACTGTCACCGATGTCTATGCCCTTCAGCGCTCAAAGAGAGGAGCGCAATGGTGGACCTTCAACGACGCGCCAAGGATGGTAATCTTCGAAGAAGAAGAGCATAATTCCTATCGGCCCTTTCTCCGAAATTCGATAACTATTACAAGGTGTAGATATTGTCATATTTCCTACTCTAGCCGCATTTCGAGGTTGGGTCCTTGTATATCATCTGTTGCCTCTACGAAATTGAATATTGTATGCACTACGTACATGAGAATTTTTGAGGTTGCAAGAATAGAATCAAATTTATGCCAAGCGAATAGATGATAGGCTGGCCGAAGTATTATGCTTCTGATCAAACTACTGAACACCGGGATGAAGTGGAAGTAGTAGACAGACGAAAGTGCAGGTATAGGAGGAATCGAGATAAAATGTTGCAATGAGTCAAATATCTTTCCGACGCCGTTCATGCACAACGTCTTTGACAGCTGCTCAAGAAAAACGTTCGGCAGCATGTTATACTCCTGTAACACGTCAAGGTGAAAGCCTGCTGCACACTTGGTAACGCATCAAGTCATACGATCGGAGGGGTCAGACTTCTTGCAAGACATAACGAGCCGCAGTGTGAAGTACACGTGTGGCAAGCCGCTGTCTGCGAGCTTCGGCCTCCTCTCTACGTTGCCGTCTCGCATCGTCGCACTGCTACCTTCGAAGTACGGCTTCTTCCGCTCGTTTTCGACGGTTAGATGCGGCTGCGCGCGCTCGCATAGCGGGGCCAGACTCGCGCCAACGACATTTCTTTTCGACTTTACGTTGCATCATCTCTGCAGGGGAAAGCAGCACTCACGGTCGAACGCCTTGCTCCGGCCGCTTCGCACGCCGCACTTTGTTTCTCGCTTGGCGAGCATCCTCGGCCGTATAGCGTACTTCCGAGGGGGGCATGCAATGCTTTACTGATTGTTCGGGTTCTTGTTTTGAGCTTGTTCTTTATTGAAACGTATGCTGTTCTGTGTGTTCTATGGGTGATTTCAATGAATGTTCATACTGTTCGTTTCACTTTGCTGAGTCATTGTGGCCTCGGCATTGAGCCACACATGAGCCATACCACCTAGAGTCATGGTGTGCACATTTATCTAACAAATTTTTTTACCTTTTTTGCCATTTTGTGCAATAGTGTCAAGACAAAAACACACTAACATTGAACTGCGGGAGTCTTTGAACCCTTTGCTGACACAATGTGACCCCAGACCCCTTCAGACTTCAGAGTATTAGTACACACAGCTACTTTACTAAAGGATCTACCGCGTTATACAGGGTGTTTGGTGCGCCATGTTCTGTCAGCAATGGCGGAGGAGTAATTTCCTTACTTGTAATACCTGCAGCTTATAATTAACTTGTGAAGGCGGTACGAGCCAGTGACATTAATATTTTTTTTATATTACCACGCAGTATGACTGCACGTTGAATTAAAATTTAATTACTCGGTAACTTCGAGAAATCTCACTAGAAAAGGCAGAAAGGATCATTGAGCCACCTTGACTTTCTTTTAATAGTCTGCGGCATCTTAAAGTAAGACGATGCAATTGAAACAATTATTGACGGTGCGTCATAATTCATGAAGGAAAAGGATACAAGCAGGTCAGCACTGTTTCGCAAGAACAACAAGTGAGAAAATTCACCAATGATTACGATACTCCCTAATGTGAAATTTAAGCGCGGCTCCATACGTAAAAAAATATGCGTGTCAATATTTTGTATTTTGTTTATATAGGTACAGAGTTTGTACTAGGAAGAAAAGGCTGCAACTAGCTTGGCTGGCGGAGTCCATGGCGTCCGTTCTAGCGCACCTTGACAATAGACCATTGTCAGTTGCAACCATTTTCACATATCGCCGACTGAAGTCATCGCAGCTGAAGGCGACGAAGGGACTACTTCGGTTTATGAAGGATACGGGCTTGGACAAGCGGCTGTGACAGTGGTGTCACGTACCGCACAAGAGTGACAGACTGTAACCAACGATGTGTGTGCCGTGTTATGTGCCCTCTATCTCTTCTCCCCATCTTTCATCCCCCCCCATCCCGCTCCCATGTGTAGGGTAGCAAACCGGTTAGGCAAAACTGGTTAACCTCCCTGCCTTCCTTCTCCACTTTTTCCTTCCTTCCTTCCTTCTCGTGCGGCACATTGCAAACGAAGCGAAGTGTGCCGCGACTTCCTTGTTAATCCAGAGAGCACGAGAGGCAGCGCGTGGGCTCTATCCACAGCAGCCGCCGCAGACAGATCTCCACTCATGCAGCGCACTGTTTCCATATATGGTATCGGTGGACGCGCTCGCCGCATGCCTTATGGATGGCGTCATCGGTAAACAGACGACGGCGCGCTGCTCTGGCGTCATCTCGTAGCGGTCGTCCTCGTGGAGCCCGTCTCGCGTGGCATTACGCTTTTCTTCTCGCGCTTTCGCCATACCCTCCTCTTTCGCTTTCCGCCTCATGGTTCCACTGCATCGTCCTCCTCCACTTTTCTCCTCACGCTCTCTTCGCTATCGCCATCTTTCATCCCCCGCTGCTCTCCGCGTTCATTCTTTCATCATTCGCTGTGCTCGTTCGCTCACTTAAGTCAAGGACACCGACGCTCAAGGCAGGAAGGAGCGCTTAAGAGATGCGCTCCAAGACAGCTTCCACTCTGTTCAGGTCATGCTCAGAATGTACACGACTAAATCAAGGCGAAAGACCAAATAGGCGGTGCTTAATCCATCGCTGGAAAAAGGTATGGTGATGCGCACCGTGAAAGCGAAAGAAAGAAGACAGTTGATATGAAAAGACGATGTGACTACACAGCCGGGTGAGCCATGATGGAAAAGAAAGAATACTGCGTTAAGACTGGTAATAATCAGGAGCGAGCGATGCCCATATCTCAGTCAGTCCCACTGGTCGGGTGTCGAGCAAACATAACAGGAAGGGTAGACCGCATCTGGAAGTAAATTGCCATGGAATTGTGGCTGGATACGTCCGTTCGTGGAAACATCCGCGGACAACGCGTAATAAGGAATAAAAAGAAGATAATGCAGTGCATTATTAGCGTGCAAACCTCTGCGTACTTTATTTCCCTGCTGCCTGAATGCTAAATCCCAGAGAAGATTAATTTGACCACTGTAGTGAGATGTAATCAAGGGACGTAATAAAGGGAACCACGCCAGACGCCGATCTCCGCCTCACAGCAAGGATGCTGGTGGAAGCACTTTACGAAAAGGTGGCGCCTTCCTGGCTGACTCAATGTTCACTAACAGCAGCAAAAAAATAATCAACTTCATTAATCAGCCCTTTAAAAGCAGGAGCTGCCCTAATAATGGGCACAGTCATTTCTTTTATTGCTGTTTCGCTAGGCAAGGCTCTTTCGTTGATTTGTTTTTGGTTGCCACATGCGTTTACTCACTTTTATTTCGCGTGGCTCTATATCAGTTTTATGAGAGATTTATGAAGGGCGTTCTCTTTTCTGGAATGAATGTGCTATCACGGCAGAATGAAAGTAAGAAGGGAAAGAACAAAGTGACACATCTCCTACGCCTAATTGAAATGGCGGTGTGTGAAAGCTCCGAAGCTGGGCGCCAAAAACGCTATGGCAACAAAACTGAACGTCCTTGCTTGAATCAAACCAAGTTCAGACCAATGTGTGTCGCCAATATTGCATTAGAGTCTTACTAATGTCACGTCAAAGTTTCTTTCACGTCAATACAAGAATATATCTTGCACCTTGCTTTCTTTTATTCGCGCTCGGCCACATAATCATCATCATCAGCCTGGTTATGACCACTGCAGGGCAAAGGCCTCTCCCATACTTCTCCAACTACCCCGGTCATGTACTAATTGTGGCCATGTTGTCCCTGCAAACTTCTTAATCTCATCCGACCACCTAGCTTTCTGCCGCACTCTGCTACGCTTCCCTTCCCTTGGGATCCATTCCGTAACTCTTAATGACCATCGGTTATCTTCCCTCCTCATTGCGTGTCCTGCCCATGCCCCCCCCCCCCCATTTCTTTTTCTTGATTTCAACTAAGATATCATTGACTCGCGTTTGTTCCCTCACCTAATCTGCCTTTTTCTTATCCCTTAACGTTACACTTATCATTCTTCTTTCCATAGCTCATTGCGCCGTCCTCAATTTAAGTAGAACCCGTTTCGTAAGCCTCCAGCTTTCTGCCCCGTACGTGAGTACTGGTAAGACACAGCTGTTATAAACTTTTCTCTTGATGGATAATGGCAATCTGCTGTTCATGATCTGAGAATGCCTGCCAAACGAACCCCAGCCCATTCTTATTCTTCTAATTATTTCAGTCTCATGATCCGGATCCGCATTTACTACCTGTCCTAAGTAGATATATTCCCTTACCACTTCCAGTGCCTCACTACCTATCGTAAACTGCTGTTCTCTTCCGAGTCTGTTAAACATTACTTTAGTTTTCTGCAGATTAATTTTTAGACCCACCCTTCAGCTTTGCCTCTCCAGGTCAGTGAGCATGCATTGCAGTTGGTCCCCTGAGTTACTAAGCAAGGCAATATCATCAGCGAATCGCAAGTTACTAAGGTATTCTCCATTAACTCTTATCCCCAATTCTTCCCAATCCAGGTCTCTGAATACCTCCTGTAAACACGCTGTGAAGAGCATTGGAGATATCATATCTCCCTGCCTGACGCCTTTCTTTATTGGCATTTTGTTGCTTTCTTTATGGAGGACTACGGTGGCTGTGGACCCGCTATAGATATCTTTCAGTATTTTTACATACGGCTCGTCTACACCCTGATTCCGCAATGCCTCCATGACTGCTGAGCTTTCGACTGAATCAAACGCTTTCTCGTAATCAATGAAAGATATATATAAAGGTTGGTTATATTCCGCACATTTTTCTATCACCTGATTGATAGTGTGAATATGGTCTATTGTTGAGTAGCCTTTACGGAATCCTGCCTGGTCCTTTGGTTGACGGAAGTCTAAGGTGTTCCTGATTCTATGTGCAATTACCTTAGTAAATACTTTGTAGGCAACGGACAGTAAACTGATCTGTCTATAATTTTTCAAGTCTTTGGCGTCCCCTTTCTTATGGATTAGGATTATGTTAGCGTTTTTCCAAGATTCTGGTACGCTCGAAGTCATGAGGCATTGCGCACACAGGGTGGCCAGTTTCTCTAGAACAATCTGCCCACCATCGTTCAACAAATCTGCTGTTACCTGATCCTCCCCAGCTGCCTTCCCCCTTTGCATAGCTCCCAAGGCTTTCTTTACTTCTTCCGGCATTACCTGTGGGATTTCGAATTCCTCTAGACAATTATCTCTTCCATTATCGTCGTGGGTGCCACTGGTACTGTATAAATCTCTATAGAACTCCTCAGCCACTTGAACTATCTCATCCATATTAGTAATGATATTGCCAGCTTTGTCTCTTAACGCATACATCTGATTCTTGCCAATTACTAATTTCTTCTTCACTGCTTTTAGGCCTCCTCCGTTCCTGAGAGCATGTTCAATTCTATCCATATTATACTTCCTTATGTCAGCTGTCTTACGTTTGTTGATTAACTTCGAAAGTTCTGCCAGTTCTATTCTAGCTGTATGGTTAGAGGCTTTCATACATTGGCGTTTCTTGATCAGATCTTTTGTTTCCTGCGACAGCTTACTGGTATCCTGTCTAACAGAGTTACCACCGACTCCTATTGCACACTCCTTGATGATGCCCGCTAGATTGTCGTTCATTGCTTCAATACTAAGGTCCTCTTCCTGAGTTAAAGCCAAATACCTGTTCTGTAGCTTGATCTGGAATTCCTCTATTTTCCCTCCCTCCCACATCACCCTTACGTAATACTGCATGTGTTTAGACAAATGTTTACTGCTGCATTGACGATTGAAATCCAATAACAGCACAATGTACTGTGCACTACGTACATGATCTGGATGACGCACGTCCGGTGCAGGGTAATTTTAAAAAAAGATGAAAAAGTAGTCAAGTTTCAATTACGTAAACTTTCATAGTAAATAACATTGATAAAACACGCACAATGATGACTTACAAACACAGAGGCGTGTACAATTAATGTGCGACAGTTGATATTACATAAACACATTGCATGTTTTAGCGGCAAACACAGAAACGAGTCATAATTATGTACATTCAATGAATATACATGGCATTGTTGCCAACAAAGACAGCGAATGTGCCTACCCAAACCAGGCGGCCCGAAAAAGAAGCTGCCTTACGCCGCAAACCCTACGAACAGCTAGTTATAGAAATGAGACTGCTGCTTTACCACTTCGTCAAGCAAGGACACGACATCACGTTACAGTGGATTCCAAGCCACTGTGGCATAATGGGCAATGAACATGCCGATGCAGCAGCACGTTTTGTACATGAGGAGGGCTTGCAAGACTCCATACTATTCTCAAGAAAAGACACAGCAATGAAGATTTGTGTTCTTGCAAATGAAGCCATAAGATCTTTATGGAAAGCACCAAGCTTTAAGCGCACACGTCTGCACCGACTGGACGCGTCCCTTCGACTTCGACCCCCATCTGGACTCTCTCAACTCGAGACGACAGTAGTTTGCCGACTGTCGCTTGGTGTCACTTTCACAAGATCTTCTGCCTTCCGAATCGGTACGGACGACAGCGCGGATAGCAGTCACTGCAGCGGCGAGGAGACTATAAAGCACGTACTTTGCCACTGTCCTCCATACACCGCGCTCCTGCTGTCGCTAGCGGGGATGTTGGCACGCCTTGATGACAGGCCCCTTTCAGAATAGAGTCTTTGAATGCCGACATAAACTGTCGTCCCACTGAAAGTCGGTCACGGCTTTGTTGACCTTTTTACATGGCAGTGGCCTATTCGAAAAACTATAATGCTCTCGTCCTTTTTTTCTTTTTGACGCCTTTCTTTTCGTCCTCGCTCTTATTTCCGTCTTTACTTCCCCTTTCCCTTCTCCTATTCATCATCATCATCGTCATCATCAGCCTAGTTACGCCCACTGCAGGGCAAAGGCCTCTCCCATACTTCTCCAACTACCCCGGTCATGTACTAATTGTGGCCATGTTGTCCCTGCAAACGTCTTAATGTCATCCGCCCACCTAACTTTCTGCCGCCCCCTGCTACGCATCCCTTCCCTTGGAATCCAGTCCGTAACCCTTAGTGACCATCGGTTATCTTCCCTCCTCATTACATGTCCGGCCCATGCCCATTTCTTTTTCTTGATTTCAACTAAGATGTCGTTTACCCGCGTTTGTTGCCTCACCCAATCTGCTCTTTTCTTATCCCTTAACGTTACACCCATCATTCTTCTTTCCATAGCTCGTTGCGTCGTCCTCAATTTCAGCAGAACCATTTTCGTAAGCCTCCAGGTTTCTGCCGCATATGTGAGTACTGGTAACACACAGCTGTTATACACTTTCCTTTTGAGGGATAGCGGCAACCTGCTGTTCATGATTTGAGAATGCCTGCCAAACGCACCCCAGCCCATTCTTATTCTTCTGGTTATTTCAGTCTCATGATCCGGATCCGTGGTCACTACCTGCCCTAAGTAGATGTATTCCCTTACCACTTCCAGTGCTTCGCTACCTATCGTAAACTGCTGTTCTCTTCCGAGACTGTTAAACAATACTTTAGTTTTCTGCAGATTAATTTTCAGACCCACCCTTCGGCTTTGCCTCTCCAGGTCAGTGAGCATGCATTGCAATTGGTCTCCTGAGTTACTAAGCAAGGCAATATCATCAGCGAATCGCAAGTTGCTAAGGTATTCTCCATCAACTTTTATCCCCAATTCTTCCCACTCCAGGCCTCTGAATACCTCCTGTAAACATGCTGTGAATAGCATTGGAGATATCGTATCTCCCTGTCTGACGCCTTTCTTTATAGGGATTTTGTTGCTTTCTTTGTGGACGACTACGGTGGCTGTGGAGCCGCTATATGAATAGAGGAGGCTATATGAATACAACCTCCTCTCCTATTGCAGAGTACCAAATCGGAAGCTTTAAATATGGTTAACCTCCTTGCCTTTCTCTCATTTGCATCTCTTTCTCTTTCACTCGTCCGACAGAGGCGAAGAGACACGACCATTGCCGAAGGAATTCCTCTTCTCTGAGAAAAAAGAGTTCCTTCGATATGAAAGATAGGAGCTCCGAACAGAACCACCCTAGGACGGGAAATTCAGCGCGGAAGCCACGGCTTACGGCTAACGCTTCTCATCGGTTGTGCCACAGGCAGACGGCACCGGCAACAAGAAGCCGCGTGAAGCGGTCCCGCGAACAATGACCAGAAGAAATGAAACGACCTATCCTAAGGCCGCGAAATCTAGCATGCACGGCCCTCCAGAAGGCCCCAGCAACGACACGTTGCCTCGGAACATGCTGATTCGTCTTCTAAAGGAAGCGATTTGGACACGCTGCTGATCGCACCGTTCCCCACAGCTCAAGCAGTCGAGCGTGGGGAGTCCATCCCGCCCTAGGCGCGACATGAAGTCACGGAGACGGCCAGGCAAAAAAGATGCCGCTGGCGCTCCCCGTGACACGTGACTGGAGTGAGCTCGACGTACAAAATTAACTAATGGGAGTAATAGGGCAGCTTATATGTCTGCAATGGACATGTTAAACAGGTTTACTCCTGGGCAGGTCAACTGTACATGGCGAAAAAAATGCAATAGCTGCTGCATGAAACGTCCGGAGCGTTAATAACTGTGGACCCCTGTTGAGATGCACATCGGGCATGAGCTGCCGAAGTTGAGTGCCCGGAAAGTTGTACGCGTGAGCTCGCACGGGGCATGCATTATCTTGCACTAAACGTAACAGAAATTTCAGTGCTAGTAGCCGGCAGTGGAGAGACACATAAGGGTAAGCAAAGCCACCCTGGGAACGCGTCTGTCCTAGTGTTGCACGGCAAAGCAACTCCGTGCCTTCTGACAAAAAAAGAAAAGAAACAAAACGAGCAGACAAGCGACTGCATCAGTCTCACGATGAGTAAGGAGGGCTAAACCAGTGGCACAGATACGTGCAGCTCCAAAACAGCCATAAAAGATTGTCAAAAGAAACAGCCAGTTCGTTACCCTTTGCTGGGTGAGGCTAGCAATAAAACGCGAACACAAGGTGATGGGAAGTGCCCATCCTACGCAAGGAATCAATTTTGACTTAAGGAAAGAGTCATAAGAACCTTCACACTACACTTTGGTTTCTTTCCCACCTATGTTAGCGACACACTACGTAAATGATAGGAAGTTACTCAAAGGAGTCTGAGCATAGTAGGAAGAAGATGGCATCACAGGATATTACGGATTTAACTTCGATAGTAGAAGAAACGATGCATATGTCATGAACACACGTTCATCATTGAATACAGTATGAGCAGGAGCTCTCTACCAAGTCTCACTGGGTCTTCTGGATCCTGAGAAGGCTCGAAACTGAATCCGTGAACGTTCTCATTCACGTGAGTAGGCCTTCTTTCTTCGACTGAGCGCCCTTGCGAATAATACGTTCACTGTACTGATTTGCCAAACCTTGTTCGGAAGCGAGCGATAGGCTCGCTTCCGAACGCCCGTCTGTAATTTTAAGTCTTTTTTAGCAAGTGTAGAGCGCCTTTTTACTCTTTGTGCCTCTCTTTCACCGAACGCCGGCCTGGGGGTCACCGTCCTGCGAGAAAAGCACAGCAAGCAGCTCCCGAAGCGCACCGGACCGAAGCAGCGCGGCGAGCCTCCGCCGTCGGCCAACCTTCGTGATGCTCTGATGGCATCCGTCGCAAGCAATCAGCAATCAGGTCAGCACGTTGCTCCTGTAGACCACAGAGAAGATGAGCAAGCAAGGAAAAGGCTACGTGAAGATGACATCGACGCAAGGCAATCTACAGGAGACAACGAAGAGATGGACCAGACAGCCTTCACTGTTGTCTCTTACAAAAAGAAAAGAGCCGCAGGTGTTCCTGTTATATTCAAGCCAACTCAGCCTGACAGCAGCTTATGGAAAGTAAACCCAAATCTTCTGGCTTCTGCGGTCGTGACAACAGCCCAAGAAAAGATACTCAGCCACCGTCTCAACAAGGATGGCAGCCTCATGGTGACAGTGTCTACACTTCCTGCAGCCAATCGTCTCCTCACAGTGACAGATCTATCGGGTATTCCTGTAGAAGCTCGAGTTCCATACTCCTACTCTGCCACGTACGGGAGGATACAGGACGTTCCTGTTGAGTACTCAGATGACGACCTCAAGGAGTACTTGAGCGAACAAGGAGTCATATCTGCTAAAAGGCAAGTTTTCTACGTCCCTAACGAAGATGGCGTAGTAACGGAAACCCGAAGACGCTCGGTCATCCTGGAATTCTCTAAGGACGCCCCTTTACCAAACCGAGTGTCGCTTGGATTCTGCAGTTATCCTGTGACGGAATACATGGGGTCTGCTACTCAATGTTTCAGATGTCAAAGACATGGACATATAGCGAAATATTGTAAAGGCCCCATCCGCTGCAAGATATGCGCTGGTCCACATACGCATAAGGAGTGTACGTCACGTTCCCAGCCTCGGTGTGCAAACTGTGGAGCTGAGCATGCTGCGTCATACGGAGGGTGTCCTAAGAAGAAATCAGCCACTCTTGCACGGACGATGGAGCAAATCCAAGGAAAAGTGCGGAAACGACGAGAACCACCACCGAATCCGGATGTGATGTATACATCTACAAACCAAACGCAACACGACACGGTGCAGCGCAGCGACACGGTTTTGAAAAAGTCCTACGCCTCAGTCGCGAAAGAAAACCAGCAAAGGCCTTCAACTGCAACGAATCCATCAAAGCCCTCAAGTGATATAACCTCAAGCCCACGACAGCAACAAGTGTCCTCAAGGTCGCAGCAGAAGAACAGGAAGAACCAAGAAAAGTTGTTAGACGGTAGCACTGCAAATGAGATACCAAGTATGCTGATTCCCATGATGTTCGCCGCAATCAAGGCTATTCTGCGTGCCAGCCCATCGTTTAAGAGCATCCCTGAAATAGAGGCCGTCCTGGCTTTGGAACCGCTAATGCCGTCATCTTTCACGGCGCAAAGCCGTGATTCTTCGCAGTAGCAACGATGGCTTCGCCAACAATCGTCTCACAAGCGGTGTCCACCAACAAACACTTCCGCACATGTACTATATTCCAGTGGAACGCTCGCGGGTTGCGCTCTAAGTTAGCAGACTTTAAGCATCTTACGCGAGTGTACCGATTCCCTTTTTTAGTCATTTCCGAGTCTCGCGTCGACGAGCACTTTAGGATAAAGGGGTATTATTTTCATCATTCAAGGCGACAAAATGGAATTAGCCGACTTCTCGTTGGATTTCGCAACGACATACCTGCCTCTGCGATTGACGTAGCACCACATGACAAGAACGAATATATTTGCGCAACCACAGTGATTGCATCTAAAGTGTTTACCCTGATCGGCGTCTACTTGGAACCAGGATCACCTTTCGACGTGACAAGATTGGAAAACTTGTTGACAAACACTCAGTCTCCACATATTATTTGTGGCGATTTCAACGCACATAACGAGATCTGGGGCAGTTCACATACATGTGCTCGGGGTGCCAAGCTGGCGAAGCTTTTTGCAACATACAATATAGAGCCCTTGAACGATGGCAGCATAACATACCTTAAAAATCCGACGACTGTTAGCTGCATTGACGTCACATTCGTATCAAGTCAAGTGGCCCCTATGTTCGGATGGTGTACAGATTTCGAGACTCGAGGTAGTGATCACTACCCGATCCTAATCTCTGCCCTCCATTTTCGGACGTCGCCCAGAAAAGTGAAACTGAAGTCGGTAGACTGGGAAGCTTACACAGCAGCCGTAGACAAAGGAATCACAGCCTCAACTACGAATACAGAAATAATACCGACAATAGCTCATTGCCTCAAACAAAGTACCCGCTCTGCCACTAAGCATTGTAATGTACCAACAAACGACGAGGAATTTGAAAGGTTATGTGCCATTCGAAGGCGTGCCGAAAGGAAGGCTCTACGTACGAAGGATATCGAAGACCTCAGAACTTGTCGACGTACACAAAGACATATACGACGTTACCTCACCAAACTGGACCGAAAAAGGTGGAGGGACTTTTGTGGGACACTGGACATACGACAACCGCTGAGCAAAATCTGGCGAGTCGTCAGAGGCATTCGCAAAGAGCCGCAACAGCTGTATCCTTTTATCGCCCTCTCATTACATGAGCGCGCATCCCTGAAAGAGGTGGCAGAGCAGTACTGCAGGCTCCTTTCCAACGGGGCACAACCTTTGCGGCAAATTGCAAGTCGTCAGCCTAGTCCACCTCGAGCTACCCTTCCTGACTTAGAACTACCATTCACCATCGAAGAGCTCACGGCAGCAATCGGCGACGTAAACAAGCGATCATCACCTGGCCATGACGGCGTGAGTTATGCAGCGCTCGCAAATCTAGGCCACACATCTCGCCTACGCCTTCTGGAATACTACAACGCCTCATGGATAACTGGGGAGGTTCCTACGGAATGGAAGCTTGCGAAAGTCATTCCTATATTGAAACCAGCGAAGCAGCCAACAAATTACGCCTCCTTCAGACCCATATCTCTGCTTAGCTGCGTAGGGAAGCTATTCGAAAAAATGATCTACAAACGACTAAATTGGTTCTTGGAAACTGCAAAAGTTTACCCGGAGGAAATGAATGGCTTCCGGCAAAATAGATCCGCAATTGATAATGTCATTGCCTTGGTCTCATCAATTGAAGAGGAATTGGTCTCTGGAAACATACCTACTGCATTATTTTTAGACATTAAGGCAGCATATGATTCGGTCTATCATAAAGCAATACTTGACGCTTTGGCAACCCTTGGTCTTGGAGGACGGCTCTACGCATGGATTGAAGACTATCTTCAAGGACGCCAACTTTTCATGTGTACCCCGGATGGCCCCACGGCGCTTTATGCCGTCGAGAAGGGAGTGCCACAAGGAGCTGTGTTAAGCCCGGTATTATTTAATTTAGTCCTCATCCATCTGAAAAGAAACCTGCCCCCTGGCGTCAAAATCACACTGTATGCGGACGACATCTGCATTTGGAGTGCGGCGCGTTCCCGCAGTACCACCCAACAACGCCTCCAGAGAGCGCTAGCAAATATATCGGCCTACCTAAATCCAAGGGGTCTGAAATTGTCCCCCGACAAAAGCGTTGCCATGGCTTTCACGCGGAGGTGTATGGACAAATACCCACTAGTGTTGGGTGGTCGTGCCCTTCCATACGTCAAGACGCAAAGGTTTCTTGGAGTGACGATCGATAGGAACCTCACATGGTCGCCCCAAGTGAAAAAACTGAGTGAGAAGATTTCCTCGGCGTCGCACGTATTCCGATTTTTAGCCGGAACACAGTGGGGCAGCAACTGTAGATCAATGGTGCTCCTCCATAAGGCCTACGTCGACGGAACACTACGATATTACCTCCCGATCCTGCACAAAATATCTCCCACAAGCAAGAGAAAACTCGAGGCAGCACGAAACAACTGCCTTCGCGTATGTCTTGGCCTTCCGAAGGGGTCGTCCCGGTCAGGGACTGTAGCAGAAGCTGGATGCCTGCCTCTGGAAGTGCTATGTTCGCAGGAGACACTTCGGATACACCTCCGCCACGTCATTCATACGAAGACTCACTTTTTAAAGGATATTTCCAGAACCCGTACTACATCTAGCTTTGGGCAGGCCGTCGGAAGCATATCTATTTCGATTCCTGCTCAGGCGTCACAAATTATGCCGCGCAACATTTCACCATGGACACTGTCCCCACTGGAAATCGTGCCATATATACCTGGAATCAGTGCGAAAAAGAAAATGCCTCAGGCAGCGACTTATCAGATAGCTTTAGAATATATGCACAAAGAATACGCAGCCGCAACGCACATTTTCACAGATGGCTCTACAACTCCACATCGTTCATCATGCGGACTTTTTGTACCCTCTACAGGGCAACGATTCTCGTTTCGTCTTGAGCGAGCGACATCATCTACTTCAGCGGAGCTATATGGCATTAAGGAGGCCCTTGTGTATGTACTTCGCCAGCAGCCGCCAAGGACATGGGTGATTTTCACAGACTCAAAAGGAGCCCTACAAAGTATCTGGAACAGGCACAAGCGTTGCAATAATCAACCTGCAGCATTTGACATTGCTTATCTTCACCACAGGGCTAAGATTGCTGGGCATTGCATAAAGTTCCAGTGGATACCTGGCCATGCCGGCATTTCGGGAAATGAAAGAGCGGACGAAGCCGCCAGAAATGGACTCCATTACCGCAAGTTCAAAAGAACATATTTTACAAAAGCCGATGCTTCAAACATGGCAAAAAAATATGCCTATCAAGAAAAAGACCGCATCTTGAATCTGCCGCTTCACCAAGATAACTTCCTACGTTACATTGACCCAGAAATGAGACCGAAAATTCCACGACCACTTCCTCGACACTTAGAGACATTGTACCATCGTCTTCGACTGAATGTGGCATACACGAACAATTATCTGTACAGCATAGGACTTACCACTAACCCATACTGTGATAACTGTCGCAACTTAGAGACAATTGAGCACATATTACTAGAATGCCCCGCGTACCGCGACGAGAGACAATTTTTTGAGCACCAAATGGACATGATTTGCCACGAACCGTTAACGTTACCGAGCATCTTAGGTCCAATGCCCGGCCCTTCAAACCAGCGACGGGTTTTGGATTTATTGTTCAATTACCTGACAGAAATTGGTCAAATAGGAAAGCTTTAAAAATTGCATCCTTCCTATACAAAAGCTTAAGATTACCCGCCATGTCACCTGTAAATATTAGTATCAGGTCCACTCGGACATTTCATATTTACTTTTATCCTTTTTTTCTCGGACTCTTTTCTGGAATCTTTTAATCCCATTCCCCATCCCTATACAGAGTAGCATGCCAGCAGTTATATACGCGCCGGCAAAATTCTCTGTTTTTCCAATAAAGAGCCCTCTCTCTCTCTCTCTCTTGTCCTTACGAAATTCTGCATCATAAGAACTGCTTTCTAAATATTACCCCAGAAGCGCCTTCGCCGCGTGCAACAAACAGGTGGCGCGCTTCAATAAATAAAATTACATTCACCCCCCACACACACGCGCACACACACACGCACACGCACACACACAGACAAACACACACAGACACACACACACACACACACACACACACACACACACACACACACACACACACACACACACACACACACACACACACACACACACGCACACACACGCACACATACACACACACACACACGCACACACACGCACACGCACACACACACACACACACACGCGCGCGCGCGCGCATACATACACACACACACGCACGCGCCCATACATACACACGTCGAAATATTAGCAGTTCAGCCCTTCGAGGATATATAATCACAAGAACGCCGTAGCACTTGTTCGTGGCAGGCAACCATGAGGGCGACAATTACCTGATTTCAAGGTAGGCAACCGTGGCGAAATTCGCAGTGCTCATTTGTACTAAAGCATTCCTATTTAGTTCATGCTTTGTTGTCTTTCATTAATGAAAATGCACGTATGTGGCTATTGTCACAAGAGCTAAAGCAAGGAATGAGACCAGCCAATCTGATTTGGACAGATCCGTTTCCGCGTGTACTCATTCAAATTAACCGTCGTTCTCGAATACAGTTTTCGTCAGCATGCCTGCACACGGTTCTGCCAATACATGTCAGAGGCCACGTAATGATGAGATGCCATTGCTCGAGTTTCGTGCGACATTTTCATCTTTTGCGTCATTTAACACAATGAGCTTGAGGCCCTTACACAACGCGCCAGCTAGTCAAGCATGAAGCCGGAAATACAAACAACGAATATAAAAGATAAGCTTCCGAATCTTACAGACACTGCAGCGAAACACTTTTTGGATTTGTACCACATGTATGCTGCTAGTTTTGCTTGCTTAGGAATATAGCGCGCGTACCATAACACTTTTACTACGTTGTGGCACAAGTCCACCATGCCTCTGAGTGGTGCTAACTAACACTCCTTGGGCTAGACCTACTAAACATAAATAACCATATTAGTGGACGAATTGATAGCCGTCGCCGTAGCACAATTTGTAGTGTAACGCACGCGTAATGCAGAGGTTCTGAGTTCGGCTCCTACCGGCTACAAGCTATCTTATTGTCCACTTTCATTTGCTTTTTCACAGGAAAGATGTATACCTGTACCGTCCAAGGAAATTGCCGTGTCGTTGTTGGCGTGGTAAGCAAAAAATAAAAAGAACTCCCCATACGTGGGCCGATCCCGAAGATAGTGCAATGCCGAGGCGGCCTGCGGCTGAGGTGAAGCAGGCGTTAAGCACTCCCCATGCGTGGGCCGATCCCGAAGATAGTGCAATACCAGCCAGACCCGTGGCGGAGGTGAAGCAGGCTTTAAGAACTCCCCATACGTGGGCCGATCCCGAAGATAGTGCAATGCCGGGCCGACCCACGGCGGAAGTGCAGTTCGCCATTAGGGCACCCGTATACACAGCTTCGCTTGTCATCCTTCTTCACAGAGTGGAAGGGCACGGAGTTCTTTCTTCATTATTTTCTGCATCTCAATTTCAAGCATAGTTAATTTACTCGATGCTTTCCTTGGCTTCATTGTCTGTTAGCTTTACGTGGTAATGATTAACAAAATCGAGTCCCTTTCTTCTCTCGAAGCCCATTAGGTGCCAGATGACAATGTTAAAGCTGTTCCCTCAAGGACAACTTTTGGTAAATTTTCTTGCTACGTGCTGCGTAAACCAACTACAGTCGCAGCAGCGGCCCGGCAAATGTCCGGCATCACATACGGAAAGGGGAGGCTTCGAGGGACACGACAGCAACCGAGGACGCCGGCGGAATTGCCACGACGCGTGAAAATCCCCATTCCAAATTCTGTTGCCCATTCACGTGGCCTCCCGTAAAAGTCGTACGCGACCCGCCCTGGTGTCGTGCGGCGTGGCGATATGAGGGGACTAAAAAAAGCAAGCACCCAAAGGTTCAATGGCGAGCGAAACGAAAGAGAGGAACGACACTACGTTGTGGCGCGTGTGGTGCGATGCGATGAAAACGGCCACGAATAGCGCAGCAGGCAGCGGCGCACTAACGCGCACGCCACCCATGCGCGCCCTGGCGGCCATCACGCCACAGCCTTTCATTCCCCGACCTGAGCGGGCCGTCGCGGTGTCAAGGAGAAGGGGGAGCAGGACCGCCCGTAAACACACGCGGCTGCACCACGCGCGAGTTCGCGAGATCGAAGAGCTGGTGGTGCCCCAAGTTATAAGCGGCAAAAAGCACGCTATGGGTGGATAGACCGTTTGGCGGGAGGGCACCGTAAGGCGGCTGCCATCGGAAGGGATGCGAGCCATGAAGAAACGGTCGCTGCCGTGCGTACGGAGGCACTCTCGTCCAGAGTGGCTCGGTGGAAAGTACCATAGCGCAGGGCAAGAATATATGACAGAATGTTTTTTTTTTGTTTGTTTGTTTCCTTTTCTTTCTGACTCGCGTCTTGTGCAAGTGTGACAAAGAGGACGCGACGCTGCCCGGGCATTTACTTCAAGAACTCGCTTGGAACAAAAACTGTAGAAACAAATTACCACTCAGTGTTTGTCTCTTTATCATGGGATGCTTACATACATCACGAACAAAGTTTCAGCCATTCATGCTGTAGTAGAGTATCGGCAAGCGGGTGCCCCCAGTGGCCATTAGATGATTGGCCAAAAATATTCTTTTCTTTTTTTAATAGAGCGTCATTGGCCGCAGAAAGAAAGCAAGTTTCAAGCCTTCGGTTTCGAGGACAGCGGTCTAGCAGAAACGCCATCATCTAGTGGGTAGCTAGCAGGAGCTACTGTTGCTGCGAAACACACCAAATATCGTGACGGTGACCAGAAAGAGCGCAAAGTTCAAGATCACGGATTACTTGAAACTACATGCGAAAGGTTGCCGAGAGATTCATCCTAGAAATAAACACTATACGACCTTAACCTTCACCGTGACATGTATACTAATATTGGCGGCGTGATGGAGAAGCTTTCGATTCTTACAATTACAGGCCTGTATGTGTATATGTTAACATTTGCCACACTGAGCAAAGAGCTCAACCTCGCAAATTAAGTGGAATTCGAGCGCTAGCATGGACGCGATATTCAGTGAGGTCACTTAACCCTCTAGTCCACTTATTTTATTCAAAATTTGAATGCAAAGACTTTTATTCCTTCTCATATCACATCGTCAGCATACGCGTATGCATTCCAAGCTAAAGAATATTGTCGTAGTATTCCCCACTACTACATATCACAAACCTACAGTCACCAACCCGTCAGCGCTCTTCCCGCGTCCACCAGTGTGAAGGTGACTTTCAGTGAGGAAAATGCTGCGCCGCTCTCCCTGCACATTGATAACTCTGTGTGAATCATGCGTACCATCACGCGTGGTCCTTCTAGGCTCGAGGACATTTCTCTGAGGAGTACCCAGATTAGGGGGATGCATTGGCTCCACTTGCAGCCGGATTATGGTGTCCCGACCGTTGACTGGCATTCGGCGCATACGGGCCCATTGTGTCTTCATCCACTTACTCTTGACGAAATCTTTTGATGCGGTCCTGCACGCATCTGCAGTCGCTGCGCCTAAAGTGAGTCTACATCCAAGTCATCCAGCCGAATACAGTCGGTGGATATGTGATCACTGACCGAACGCCCGTTCTGGACTTCCTTCATGAAAACGAGCTGTATTTGTACACATAGAGATGCAGCACACAATTTATGCCGCAGGTTAAACTATCCAGAAAACGAAAAGCACCAACTTCAATGAATAAAACATATGTTTACGCGCACACGATACAAAACAGTAAAACACTTGTAAACGATTACTAGGTGGCATTGCGCCATGTGTCGTTTCTTTTTAAGGGACATTTCATTCTACCTTTCTTTTATGCCCTCATTTTCGACAAAACTAATCGGAAGAGCACGCAGTTATAGCCGGAAACTCTCACACTATTAACCTCCGCTTTTGGTTCTCTGCATTTTTGTTTGTTTCTTTTTTTTTTCGTCGCACGACCAAATCGACAAGCATCCTGAAACTCCACGTCATTGTACCATTTCAAGAAGCGCACCGCAGAGAAAAAAAAGCAAAGAAACAATTGAAAAAACTGTCCTGTACGGTTCCGAAAAAGTTCATGTTCATTGCTCCGTCGGCATCTTGCAATCTTTCCACCGACGACAGTCGCCACCAGACCGTGATCATTCGGTAAAGAAAAAAGAAAAAGACAGAAAAAAAGTAGTGGCTAAAGAGGCAACGACGCATACGTGTAATTTTCGGTCGGGATTTAAAGAAACGACATCCACAACCACGATGGGCAATACATACGGTCTCGCAACTGGGAAAATCTTTGCCCTTTTCATTGTGTGAAACCAGAAGGTGTGCAAAGACCCGAAGAAAAGGCACGCACGTGATGTGGACCAGAAAACGATAAGCAGCAGAAAGCAGAAAACACGATTGTGTTTTTGTTCTTTGATTCGTCGTTTATTTTTCCTTTCCTTTCTGTGCCTCATGTCGCCTTTCTCTTCTTTTTTAGTCATTGGGCGCTATAACGCAAAACTATTCCAAACTTTTCTATTCCAATTCTGCAATCAGCCCTCCGCGATTGGTCGAAAGCTTTTTTGGAGCACCCCCACTTCACCTGTCTGTCACGCGACGTCACTAAAGCCGCGATATCTTCCCATCTGATATGACGTGTACACACTGATTATGCATGATTTGATCGAACAATACCAAAATAGTTATTTCTGATTCGACGCTTTTTCGCCATTAGCCCTCGGCCATTGGTCAAAAGTTTTCGTACTGCACCCACTTCACCTGCTTGTCACGCGACGTCACAAAGCCTCAAAAACTCACCGCGTCAAATTGACGTCTATGCGTTAAAGGTGCATTAGTATGCCGAACAAAACTCAGTTTCTTTACTGAACAGCCGCAGGCTGCCCCGTTCCGAAAGGAATAAAAAATGGCTGCCACCGATCGCTCAGGCACTGGCTACTCACACCTGTCGGAGAGCATGGGTTTATTTCCGTGTAATAAAACTTCTTGCGTGGCCGTGTAACGTTTTCGAGCATTTTCGGCACGTTTACGACCTCGTTCTGCCAATTCTTCTTTGATTAGGGTCCGTTTTAGCGCCATTCTTAAGCTTCCGTTGCATGCCGCCGCGATTTTCAACCAGCCACCAGCTAAGTAAGGGAAAGTGGACCAATTGCAGACACCGGCACCACCTTCTTTGTAAGGTTATCGATTTCCATTGCAGTGGCTCGGCCCCATCGAATCCCTCTCCACTTGAGCGGGCTCCTCGCCGCTTGTCAGCCAATTAGATAAGATAAGCCGCTCAGTGTAAGCAATGTTATTCGTTTTTCAGTAAACAAAAGTTACCTCCGATGAACGAGGAGAGCGTTTGATTGGTCTGTTCAGACAACCCTGCGGGTGATCGTCCGATGCTTGCATCAGCGGTTACGCAAATTTGACGTCAGGAGATTGTAATAAAAACATTGCATTAGTTTTATGTTACAGGGCCCATTGTTTTATCAACGACGGCACCGTTAAATTTAGCACACAATCCGTGACGGATACGGCGTCACCGAATTGAAAAAAAGGAAGGCAGCTTTCGACGTTTTCGACGACGCAAGCGCGGACGAAAGCGCTTGTCATAAATGCCAATCAAATGGCGGACGTCTGCCGGTCGGAGGAAGCCGTAGATTGAATCTGTAGGCCACATAAAATTCATGGCCAGCCCACTTGTTTATGCAGTGTTTCATTACGAACGTGTCACCAGGGTAGAGGTGCAAACCCCAAAGCGCGCTTGACATGAAACCGCTAGCTTCCGTAATTTCCTAACGGAAAACATCGCGCTTCTCATAGAGATTACATGCTAACAAAAAGAAAGAACTTTTTTGATGTTGA
Source organism: Dermacentor variabilis (assembly GCF_050947875.1). Taxonomy (NCBI): domain Eukaryota; kingdom Metazoa; phylum Arthropoda; class Arachnida; order Ixodida; family Ixodidae; genus Dermacentor; species Dermacentor variabilis. The sequence goes on along the minus strand of NC_134571.1, from coordinate 61,111,536 downwards.
GTAATATATGCCTACAAACTACTCATGTAAAGGCCAAATTATACGCCAACTAATGTTCTGCATTATTAATGTTAAAAACGACGATCGTGAAGTGGATGTAACATTCCACTGTAATCCTTAGAATATGCGAATAAAATCGAGGTGTACGTCGAGACAGGAAGGATTAACACCAGAAACAAGGCACGCCAACGCAAGGAAAAAAACAGGTTCGTGCTCCGGAAGATGTTTCCTTGAACTCGCTCCCGGGTCTCAGCGAATGCACACACTCTGCTATATAGAGCTTCGGAGTTACTTCGACTAGAGTCTTGCCTTCAGTAAGCAAAAGTGGCCACTGCGTGCGTACGTCATGCGCAGCGTCAGTGCGTCTATAGTGTACACTATAGGCGCACAGACAGTGACCAGAGTGCATCAGTGGCTCGGACAGAAGGCCTTCCCGTTTGCCCAATAACTCACTACTAAATGTTTTTGTTACCTTAGAAAAAGAGTTAAACGGCGCTGACATACCTGGAAGTGGTGAGCGTTTATCGAATATTGCCAAGGAATTGGCAATAGGAGAGACGTTCAGGCATTTCGAAAATTTAGACCTTTTTTCTCACTAATGATGATGATTATGAAGATTATGATGATGATGAGAGCCAGAGCAGGCAGGTCTGTTGCTTACTCAATGACGGTGGAATTTCATGGCCGCATGAGGCGAAGCCATCAGTCTTCAGATATGCAAGAATCAACAACATAGCTCTCTCTTTCATACGACAATGTGGCGTCGCTGGCGGCAAAGGTAGTGACGAAATAGGGTAACGCATAAAGTGGTCTGTCCTAATAGGCGACAAAGGCCCGATTACAAAGCTTCATTAGCCACACTTCGCCGACACCAAAGTCGGGCATCGCCACTACGTCGGAACTAGAAAGGTCAATCGTGCGCAAAAACGAATCACAATGGCCCCGAGCGAACAGTAGACTACCAGCCGTGGCAGGAGTAGCGTGATTAAAATAGCCTGCGGTGCCTTGATTGTTGGCGAAAGTCAGAAAGCGTTTCTTCGGCGTCCGGGACCGATTTCTCGCCCTGAGAATATATCACAGGCAGCAGCGGACTCGCCCGCAGTGATCGGCTTCCGGTGCCACACGACCGACGTTCTGTCAACCGCCTGCGCGAGCCTGATTAACTGCCGACCGTCAGCCGAGGCGAACGGAAGCCAATAGGATGCGCAGTCGTGCAAAGCGACACACAAAAAAACAAACACGCACCACAACGATCTGCACGATTTCCTCCCTTCGCTGAGCCACACACAGCCAACAATGCCCAAGTGGTCACAACGATTGTCGATCCCGCGCGAGCCAGCGTTCGACCGGACACCACCCTAAAAGCTATCCTTCCATCATTAGTATTTTTTTTCTTTTCCTTTCTTCTTTTCTCTGGGGTAAACACGCATTTCGCAAACCAAGGAATCCACTGGCACACCCACGAAGCGGCAAAGCAACAGCAGCAATCCTGACAATCGAACCGAGAAATTACAAAGACGCGCAATGACGCATGGAGGAGGAGCTGTTGTGTACGTGCAGTCAACCGAGGGCGGAAGTTAACTTCCTCCTAGCAAACTACGCAGCCGCTGGCGCTGCTTACGACAGGCTCGACAAGCAGGCGATACTCTTTCACACCCTTGACTAAACTAGCGGGCAAAATCATTTTCAATCAGGAAAACTTCGCTTACACAACACTCGGTCAGGTAGCGAGCAAATGTCATAACAGCAGTGCGAACGTATACACTGCAGAGGTGATGGTTCAATATTTGTTTGCGCACGGAGAACTTTTTTTTCTGGATGAGAACAAGCGCATTATAACATCATGATTTGTATTTATAGACCTCAAATGGAGTAAACAAATGATGTTTCACGTCATGATGTTTTGCGTTGCTGTCTTGTATACACTGAGAGAAAGAGAAAAAGAAAATTAACACCGTAAGGTGGTCAAGCGGGCGTGAGTCTGGCTTGCCACCCTACTCCGGGTAAAGGTTGTTAAGAGCATAAAAAGTAAGAAAAGTGCTCCCTTTCTGCACACGTTGAAAACCATTCCCCGCACACAACACGCTTAAAGCGTAGTGACGCAAGCGATATGAAAAAAGAATGCTGTCACTCTGACGATAAGCTTAGCCGTTCTGATGATAACCTTAAGCAGTTGCAGCAGATGGACGTGCTATCATCTAAGTCACCCCTTAATCAATCAGTAGGCTTGCCATCTCGAAGCACCTGAAGTGTGATGTGATGCATAAGTGGATGGCTCAAGATTATTTTTAAACACTTAGAATTCTTAACGTACTCCGACACTTCCGTCCGTATTATTCATCCGTATTTTTCCGTCCGTATTTTCCAAACAAGACTCTTGACTGGTTAACATCCCTGCCTTCCTACATCTCTCTCTCTCTCTCTCTCTCTCTCTCTCGAGAGAGAGAGAGAGAGAGAGAGAGAGAGAGAGAGGCTGTTTTTAGTTTATGTTAGCAATCATGAACAACTAACAACGAAGGAAATATACAGCTGAAAATTCTTCATTCGGCAAATCAATTTATTTTTTGAGACGTAGGGCGCTATAACGTAAAACTATTCCAAACTTTTCTATTCCAATTCTGCTATCAGCCCTCCACGATTGGTCAAAAACTTTTTTCGACCACCCCCACTTCACCTGTCTGTCACGAGGCGTCACGAGAACCGCGATACCTCCCCATCTGATGTGATGTGTCACACTGATTATGCATGATTTGACAGAAAAAAGAAAAACAGTTATTTCTGATTCGATCCCTTTTCGCCATTAGCCCTCGGCTATTGGTAAAAAGTTTTCGGGCTGCACCCACTTCACCTGCCTGTCACGCGACGTCACAAAACCGCAAGAACTCAGCGCGTCAAAGTGACGTGTACGCGATAAAGATGCATTAATATGTCGAACAAAACTGAATTTTCTTCGGAATAGCCGCAGGCTGCCCCGTTCCGAAAGGAATAATAGATGGCTGCTGCCGATCGCTCAGACGCTGGCTACTCGCACCTGCCGGAGTGCATGGGTGTATTTGCCAGTATGTACGATTATTTTTATTTTTTTGACAAAACAAATACAAGATGGGTATAAGTACACATTCGGAGGTCCCGAAGTAACAACTGTCGGGGGGACCTCCTAACAAAACATGAAAAGGGGATAGTAGGATCGTGGCAAACAGTATAATAAAGCGTCTTGAGTGGCCGTGTAACGTTTTCAAGCACTTTCGGCACGCTTACCACCTCATTCTGCCAACTCTTCTTTGCTGAGGGTCAGTTTTAGCGTCATTCTTGAGCTTTCGTTGCATGTCGCCGCGATCTTCGACCACCCACCGTAAGCTAAGTAAGGGAAAGCCGACCAATCGTAGACGCCGGCACCACCCTCTTCATCCGGTTATCGACTTTCAGTGCAGTGGCTCGGCCCCATCGAATCCCTCTTCGCTTGAGCGTTCTCCTCGCCTCTTGTCAGCCAATTAGATACGACAAGCCGCTCAGTGTAGGCAATGTTATTCCTTTTTCAAGCAAACAAAACTGACCTCCTATGAACGAGGAGAGCGTTTGATTGGTATGTTCAGACAACCCTGCAGGTGTCCGCACCGTGCTTGCGTTGGTGGTTACGCAAATTTGACGTCAGGAGATTAGAATAGAAACATATTGGAATAGTTTTACATTATAGGGCCCGTAGTTACCATTAGTCACACTAACGAATTTGAGTTGATTTCGTATCCCTCTCTCACTTTTCCCGCTTTCACAACGCAGAGTAGCGCACTAGTTTTATTGCTGGTTAAACATTTTGCCGATCTTTTCCCTCTTTATTTTTTCAGCTTTTTTTTTCTTCGAGAGAGACACGCGTGATGCTCGACCAAGAACCGCCGCGGAGAGAAGTGACACCTTCAAAGGAGGCGTGTCGCTCTGCCGCTTCCGGATAAGCAACGACACGCTGCACCGAAGGACAGCACAGGAGCAGGCGACTCCCAGCGATATAGCAGCTCGTCCATTATTCACGCCGGCTAATTCTGCACGCTGCGAGCGCTAATCGACGAGCCACTAGAGATCCGCGCTTGGTCCACCGCACAAGCACCAGCGATAGCTTTCTTCACTGGACGGGCGAGGTCTGAAAGCAAATGGTGTAAGCTATGACACAATCAGGAGGAGCAGCAGGAGTTCGAGCTCGCTCATTTGTTCGCATTCTGGTATGAAAGAATGCGTGGTATCACGGCCCAAAATACGATATGCGTCGCTGCAAAAAAAAAAAAAGCACAACTCATCTTTAAGATTACGCACAAGATGCCAACGTGAAAGAGAATGTTTATGTGGGTAAAATAGAAACATGGTATCTTGTGTCAACGTCGACTAACGAGCTGTTAGCACAACGTGCCAGCACGGAGAAATGGTTTCAAATGAAAGCGCATGGGGCAGTAACGAGCCTGTGCAAATTCCGTGTTCTGCGATGGAGGAAGCAAATAAAATAAAAGAATCGCGCCACCATCGGTTTTAGTGCTCAATGGAGTATTCTGTTTATTGCTTGGTGATGAAACTTCATTACTGCGTTCTTTCTTTTGGTTATGGCATCGAAGTGAACTGCAGTAATTTGCATCACAGATTCGGCTAGCACGAGTTGATTTTAACAGGACATTTAGGTTGCGTCGGTTTTCAAAACTGCCTAACATAATCAACAGCAAAGAATGGCTTCTGTGAGACATATGCAAAAATCTTAAGGCATGTATGCAAGTACACATATTTATCCTGGCGTGCACGGAGGCATAAACTGCACTCTCTGTGACATGCATAATTAACGCCATAAAATTCGAGTCGATTGGCTCGAGGCACTAAGTTGGCCACATGACTTTTGTAAGTGTGGAGGTTCTGAGTATAATTCGACTAAAAGAAGACGCGGCGCATTTTTCGTGATACATAATTGCAGAGCTGATTACTAATGAAACTCGACCTCTTACTCAATCTCATACGAACCCCAAAAAATTAAATAAACAAGCACGAAAGCCGGAATTTCTAGGTCTTTTCTTTTATGAAGTCTTCACATCAGGCCTATGAAATATTGCAGTGGAAAATACGTAAGCTCAATATTACAGTGACTGGAGCAATTGAAAGAAAAACGTATTCTATCCACAATATTGTACAGTGAGCAGCTTTCTTCCTTTAAATGACACTGTATACGTGAGATCATTAGATGACTTGTTTTCGTTCTCATAAACTCACTGTTCTGAATGACAGATCAACACAATCATAAGAAAATGCTAAGTATGTCACCCTGATCATGAGCTATACCTGGGATTTCCTCGTTTGTTGAATACACTCACTGTTTTTAGTTTTCCAACATTGTAATTTAGTGCCTTAAAAGGAAGGCCACCCAGTCAGTAATTACCTATTCTTATTTATATGAGACACGCTCTCACATCCAATAATATCTACTTAACAGGCCTCAAATATTATTCAATTAAACTGCTTAAGCACCGCTATGGGGTCAAACAAAACGTGTGCGCAGAATCTTATCTATGGGAATCAGCAATGAGTTGAGCCATCGTCTCCTATTTAGAAAGTGTAGATGAGACTGTAGTCGAACATTGCTGCATTCATTTACCGATATTCTCATAAAAGAGGGTTTCGTGAGGTAGGGATTTTAATGGGGGGGGCGGGCAGCGCATTTCTCGTTTTTTATGTGAAATAATTTGCACCGTTTTTTTAACATGGGCTAACTAATAAAAATTACAACCATTCCACTCTGCGAAGAAGGAACTCAAACGAAAGCTCACGACAGTCAAAGCTCTCAAAGGAAAAGCAAAATGCTTTCGCTGCCATTCCATTTTCACGGAGTGGAATGGTTCTCATTTTCGTTCAGCATCGCGGGAAAGTTCTTCGTCTGTGGTTGTTTCGCGCCGGCGCCGTTTACATTCTCGTTGCTGTTCCCTCCCGCGCTCCTCGTACGCATGTTGTTCTTCGGGAGTACGAACTATACACCTCCGCCCTATCGATAACGCAGCTGTTTTTCGTGCCGATACCTCTCCTGCTTATACACTGCGATAACCTTGACGTTCTAATCTGCTCCGCATTTTGACATTTGCGCCGCCGCACTGCACCCATATAGGTTTGTTAGAAGTCGCTATATCCGTTTCTGTTGCAGGACGCCAAAAAACTACGAAAGGTTAGTCATATACAGCTTTCGCTATGAAAACAAAAATATTTTATCACTTCTGCAATGCTGTCCATGCTATAGTAGCTGGGACTCCTGGGTCGCAGATATTGAAAGTCGTCTGTTCTTTTCCATCGCTACAAGCTCGGATCCCTCTAGGCTATCGTGAATAATTTACGAGTGCAAGTGTCAGCGCAATTCCAGAACCACATGTAATACAGTGACATTCTGACCGTTACTCCACCGCGCTGTCTTTTTTCTTTCTGTCTACGCTCCCTGTATGACTTCCTTTAAGTCTGTACATGAACGATAGCTCGAAGCCATGTTTGTGGTGGCCTTTGATTCTGTGCCGACTATATTCTCAAGGTGAAGGCAGAAAGTCAAAACAATTCCATCATACCCATATAAAATACAGCCTCACAGCAGATGAGAAAACGTCACTTAGCCACTTTCATCTTGTTCGGCCGGCCATGCTGTTTATGCTTCTAAAAGCACATTCAGATGTGGTGGCCATCCCGATGACAAATGGACCTGAAACTCAATTATCCTTGGGGCTCGGAAAACGAAACTGACGTCGGCTGTAGATGGCCGCCGATACGGCACACAGAAATGATTGCGAGAGAGCACCGGGACCTCAGGGGTACGCCTTCAGTCACGTTCAATTAGCCGGCTCGAGGCCCACCGTTAGAACAACACACTTATCGGAAACCCCTGGGAAGCAGTGAGTGCGGCGAGCAGACGGAGTCGGGAGGAAAATGCCAGAAGGCAATCAGAAACTTCCTTGCTACTGCCATAACAGGCAGAATCTCGGTGGTGAAATCAACGCAGACGTGGTTGAAGTGATGATTGCTAGCACGCTATAGTCACACTGTCTTGACATTTGGGTGCTGTCGTCATGGGCAATAGCAAGGAATGCAATTGATGAAGCGAACAAAACAGATGTACATCGAGGGTACCAGCGGAGAGGTAAATAAGCATACGCTCAAGAACGACTATATTGTGGAGGAGCGCGCGCTACAGGCCGCAACATGCAATGGTATGTTGTCACTGTTTGCTTTCTAATAAAGCGCTACAGGCCGCAACATGCAATGGTATGTTGTCACTGTTTGCTTTCTAATAAAAAGAGAAAGTCTCTTCGCAAACATTTTATAACACTTTTTTCAAAACTCTGCCATGCTTCCACCGATTCTTATAGTTAAAGCATTACTATGTTTTAAATACACTCCTCCAGACTTGAATTGGTTGAATCACTCGCAGGTTCGGCAATAGTCAAAAACATCATTTACAAATGCTAATTTTCATCATACGGTGGGTTTCCGCGAGCTTTCTTTTCCACTTGGCGGAAACAGAATTTCCCACATTTTTTTTTCTTCATTTAACTCACTTCTTTTTGCAATCCTACGCGAATCAGCCTCACCATACGAATAAAACACCGCATAATATGAATAAATGTCACTATCTCCGCAAACAAACACTTCCAATAAGTTCAACACTAATGCTATAAACTTTATCTCAAATGAAGGCGGATGGGAGGGAGGGAGCATTGCTGCTTAAACATTCTCAGCTGAAGCAGGGCAGCATTATTCATGGAATATGTATTAACTCTTCACTTTAAATGCAAAGTGCTCATTTGAAGTAAACGCTTCGCTTAGTGACGCACATTCTGGCAGCCTATGCAGCATCAATACAAGTGTAAAAGTTATTTGAAGTAATTCTCCTGCCTTCGGTGGAGCAAAGGTACATACGTTTGCTTCAAATTTTGATGTAACAGGTTCGCGTTGTGTTTTGTCTAGAGAGGCCAAAGCTAAAGGAACTCGTTAAACATAACAGCCATTAATTATGCTTGACTAGCTAATTTTAAACAGGCTACTTTACCTATACACTGCAAATGAAAGACAGTTTCAAGGCTGACGTATAGCAAATGCACCCAAAGGAATATTTTTAAAGCAATTTTCCTCTAGCGATGGTAAGTGAATCAATATTCTTGAGACAAGCAGACCCTCGCTAACAAAGAATTCAACCCCATCTTTCCTTCGTTCATTTTCGTTCTTGTACGTTCGTCGCATTCAGTTGAGTCGGCGCCGCGTGGATAATTGAGCATCGTTTATCTCTGCTTCTTTTCGTCTCTCCACTGAGCGGCGCTCACTAAGTAAAATTACATTTTAACCTAACTTCGTTTCCGTCAGAGAAACCTTGCCCTAGGAGCTGTCTTTCAAAGCTGTGCGGCTGCTATGCCTGCAGCATAGAGAATTATCGAAGACGACAGCGGATAATTTTTAAGGCAGATGGAGCGACGCACGATGGGAGATAGGGGCTATATCGAAGCAACCCTTCTTCATTTGCATATTGAGGCGGCTTCTCCAGTGTCCTCGCACTCATGCGTCTCCAGTCGGTGGCGTGCAGGACAGATTTCGAAGGCACGTCGGTGAATGGTCAATAAAAAAAAAACGCGGCACAGCGCTGGTTGAAACTAAGGCACAAATTCACAAAGTTGTTGATTCACGAGAAATGTTCCGTCATTGGCCGACAGCCGCCGGATAAAAAAAAAAGGACTGCTCTGGCGAAGGTCACGCGCTGAAGCACGAATCTTTTTAGCGGAAACTTTAATTTCAGCGCCCGAGGTGCCCTGTAAATACGGAGGCCTTGTTGCATTGTGTGTCTCTTCACACGAAAGTGCTTATTTTCAAAGCTTTGTGAACGCCAATGCTGCTGGCATAAAACGTCAAATTATTGGGGCATTCTTTTAACCAGTGCTCATGTTCTCTTGTATCCTCGCACAATTAAACAAAAACAAAGCTGCGTTAACTTGTCACCGCAGCACGCAGAACTTCCAGCTGATTTACCTGAGAGATATTACTGTTATTTTTGTACGCGCAAAACCAATCAAGTGTAGAAGACAAATAAAGAGAGTTAGCTGACGACAGCCACCAGGAGGGCCCTACGGCTGCAGCCTCTTCAATATCAAAAATGGAAAAAGGTAGTGAGAGAGTGACTGGCGACTTGCGATCGCCCAAAGTAACCAAGTGTGTCACATGCTGTAATATAGTACGCAGTAATAACTGACTGCCGAAAGGCATCGGTGACAGAAATTTTCAAATGTGCGCTCTCCCTTGAACGGCGCACAATGATGTCGCAACGTGCACTTGGTGCGACAATAAATGCGGGCAGCGCACACGCACTGACATGCACGCACAGCGCACCGAAGTTGCAGAGCTGGCATATGTTCAGAGTGGTTTATAGTTTTCAACTTTAGTTGTTGATAAGATTATTCATTTCATATCCCAACTCCATGCATCAAACGCACTTCTTGCGTAAGATAAACATGAATAATTTAAAAAGTTCGAATTCAGATGCAGTCGGAGGCCACTGCACATATTCAAGAGTCTGTTTCTCTTTGTTCTTCCCTGCGCCGTATGAAACATTTTTGGAAACAATCTTGACCCAAAAATTACAACGCTACAAGAAGGTTACAAGCAATAGTAAGGTAAGCATTGAGCTCAGTGATCTTATTAAATAAGATCGAGTCATTCCCCGGAAATTAAAATCAACGAGACAGGTGAGTCAAGTAGGGTGAGAAATGCTTGACATCTCTGTTATGTTTCAGTGGGTGATAAAGGCAGTATCTTTAAAGACTCAGCTATATATTGCCCTATGTTTGGTCTTCGACACTGTTTAATACTTCTTATTAAGGTTCTTAACATCCTCGGCGCGTTTGCACATCCGGCTTAGCTTATTACAGTCATCATCGTCGTTGTCATCATCAACTCCACAACATCACCACCCCCCATCTTATGTCTACTGCCAGACTAGGAACTCGCCCAATGATCACCAACCACACCTGTTTTACGCAATTATATTCCATCTTATGGCTTCAATTTTTCTCGTTTAATTACACCACCTAAACCATTCGCCGTCCTGGACTGCGCCTCCCTTCTGACATGGCGCAGTCAGTTACGCTCAGAGACCGGCGGGTAAGTAATCTGCGAATCAGATGGCCTGCTAAACTTCACTTACTCTTACTCTCAGTCACTACTTCCGTTTGCTCTCCAATCCATAGAGTTCCATTCCTGTCTTAGAACGATATATCTGTCTTCCTCCATTCCATTGCTCGCTGTACGACTCCTAGCTTTCTATAAGTAACAGCTCCCGTATGACTCTTACGATTTTTCATGGCGTCTCTCGCAAGTATCCTAACTAGCAGAAATGCCTGAAGTTGGACGTCACACCAGTGCTAGAGTGCGAAAGACAAACATGCCAACAACGTGAGCAGGTACTGGGAACGTTGAGTAGTTAAGCAAATAGTTTACAACCGGACGACGAGCGCCACTGCGTGTCATCATCGTCACTATCATCATCATGCCAAAGTAGCCGAAGTCCTAATTTATCGTAGCACCAGTGCAAGGACGGCGCTTGCACGCGGGCTAAAGAGAGATGCATTACCGAGCGGAACGGCTCACTCACTCGATCAATTCATTGTGCTTTAGGTGGACACTAAGCCGGAAACTTTTTGTATAAGCTTACTGTGCTAGACTTTCTATTTCGTTTGTGTGCGACGCGTTCCTTTTTACTTCTTATCGTTCATCCTCTTCCGGCGCTTTCCGTAAGCATAACCCGGTAATATCAGTGTCCCTGAGACAAAGTCGCGCCGTCGCAGGAACTTCATAAATCAAGTTGGCGCCATGGAACAGAGGGATTTGTCTTGCGCGATAACGCTTCTTAAGTCCCTGTTGAGCGAGGTACCTAATATGTATGCGAAAACAGAGTGCATGATAAATCAACAGAATATATTTCGTACAACTATACCGTGATACAGCAGAGAAAATATGGTTTCATGGTGCAGTTATCCCAAGCAACATTAATCGATTAATAAAAGTACTTCATCTCTCATGTTTTGCTTATACCGACGGGCAGTTCAAAAAAATAAAAAATTGGTGCATACCAGAGTAGCGCATACAAATTTAAGAATAAATTTCGCAGGTCAATTCGAATAAACGCAGTTCTATTCAAGAAACACAAACAGACGGAACAAACGAATAGATTATATGCAGATGGGCAAACTTCAGGTCACGATAATAAATGGTGCGAAGAGGTTTCATCTCTGCACAAATACTTGATGCACTAAATTCAAGAAAACCCATTACACAGTATGTACTGCACTGATAATGTAGCGGATTCAAAGCAGAAAATAACTTCCTTTCTTTTATCTTAACCTTTCTCGCCCGTCAATGTCCACCGCGAGGTTTAGGGTCTAGAGATAACGCGTGGCGGGGCCACTAGTGGAGCCTGAATAATTTGGAACGCGAGCATTAACGCTTGATTGCCACACATTTAACCAGTGGCCATAATGGGAAAAGGAGAAAGCGAATTGGGAAATGTTTCGATAAGCGTGGCGCAAACAAGTACTGGGCGTCATGTGCCTTAGAAAGGAAGAAAGAAAGAAAGAAAGAAAGAAAGAAAGAAAGAAAGAAAGAAAGAAAGAAAGAAAGAAAGAAAGAAAGAAAGAAAGAAACGTAAAGAAAGAAAGTAAAAGCGCAATGAGAACAGAAAAAAAATTGTGCAGGAACTTCACTGGGGTTATCTAAGTATGCATAGGCATACCCCCAATTTGAAGTTGCCCCACCGCCAAACTTAACGTGGCCCGCCCACACATTTCAATTGGCCGACCCCTGCTATAGGCTTCCTCACGCATTTTTAATGGAGCCCTAAGTATTCCTATGCGTAAATCTGATCACATGTGTATTCCCTGTGATCACTTCTATACATTTTTGTTTCATTTGTTCCTTATCAGTTATAAAGCTACCAATCGTCTACATCATCTACACAATTATAACGATTGAATGTCTTCGCAAATTATGCATTTTTGTGGAGATACAAGGCAGTATACTTTTCGCGTGATGGACAGATTTTTCTGTGGTACTCGCCAATCTAAAGCCAATCAAAATTTTGAATATGTTTATCGACTGAGTTGTCATCTAATACCTCTTTTGTACTAACAGGATCACCACAATATTTAGTGTGTTTATCCGTCACCACCATAATGAACACAAAGTACTGATCCGCTAATTTTTGTTTTATGATACCAGAATAGCAGCATTCATTGGCACATCGAATCATAATATAATCAATGCAGGATCTTGCCATTTTCGAGCCACGATATTCCTCTCTAGTGTCATCTTTAATCACATTCTCTAGGCCAAACTCTGCTAATAAAGTTAGATAATCCGTTACAATTCGACTAGATTTCTTCATTGTGTCTATGTTAATGTCTCCAACTAAAGGTAACCGCGCTTCATTCTTGTGTTTTTGAAAAAAAATATGCTTAGTGAGTCCATAAAACCATTCGTCTTCATATTAGGATGCCTATATATCGTACATAACGTATAATACACATTTTGTTTATTTATAAGATGTCCCAGTACTTCTGCATCGCTATAGCTTACTTCTATATTATTCGATATCCAGTCATCATAAATGACCACAACAACACCTCCACTTTTCCTATTTTCCCTGCACAACCCATACCTAGTATAACCATTCAGGGTGTACATATTTTCCGAAGACGTGTCTACGTTAACTTCAGTTCAAACAATAACGTCACTGGGAAGAACTGCTCGTTCTAGACATGAACATAATTCATCCAATATTTTTTTTTCAAGCTACGTATATTTATGAGTACCAGATTTAGATTTCTTTGCAAGCCTTCATCTTTTAACTTATCATTTACATGAGCATTCCTGTCGCTGAAGTTGTAAAATGTACCTTTTACGTTATGTAGACAAGACTCCTTTCTGTCCTGATGCGCTTTTTCAGCGCCCCTTCTGTTTTTCTGATTAGTATTCGTCCGCTCTGTGTCCAGACCTGCTGGTAGCCTTTCTGTTTAGCAAGTTGTCGACATTGCCAAAAAAGTTGCTTCTGGTCCCTTGTCATGTTGTCATTGATAAAAATGTTGTCATCCTTTAACGCTTTTCTTTTTGATAACCAAGTGTCCCTAGCCTTGTGATCTCTGGAACGAACAATGATTGACGCAGTTCCGTCAGGCCGTGCTCGTATTCGATGCGCTGCTTCAATTTGCTCGAGTTTCGGTGCCGGCAACTGTAGCTTCGAGCTAAGTTCTGTTAATGTACAATATAAATCTTCGTTAGGCACCTCACGAATTCCATGTATTTCAATGTTCCTACGCCGCGAGTACACTTGCATAGTTTCCACAGCGTCTTTCAACAGAACCGTTTCGCTTACTGTTCCAGCTAATTTTTCTGTTAGCTCTTCCGATGTTTTCTTTTTTCATATTCTCGATCTACGTGTTATGATCATCAGCCTTTGTCAGAAGCTCGTCGTACTTAGCTAAAAGAATTTCAATTGCCTTGTCCATAGCTTTAGCCAAATTACATTGTTTATCAAGTTTCTTGGCCAGCCTTTCCAATCTGACCAAAACTGCGCCAAGCTTTCGACTTATCACACAAAGGTTATAAAAGGCGTACGAGAGGCCAATACCACGAAAAAAAAAACGTCCTTGCTGCCACCGAGTAGTATTTTGATGTCGCCTGTTCGAATACGGCCATGCTGAAAGACTGCTACAGTTGCCAACCTAATGGCCCTCCCCTATACCCTGGCACATGCACAACACCAAACGCCGGTACACGCGCACTTGCATAATTAAGCGCGCGCGAGAATACACGCAGGCGTAAGTTTGGTCAATCTGGCTAGAGCCAGCAATACGATTCGACGCACGTACGTGAGGCATCAAAGTGAGACTCCAGCTGCAATAAACGTATTAAACGAGAATACGTGTAGTGGGACAGGTCAGAGCGAGCAAGTGAGCGCGCCGTCCAAGATAGCAGTTACACACCTGCCTCAGTTTTCACCGCCTATAGAGTTGCAGCAAACAGTGGCTCAAAAGGTTGACTTTCTCCGCTCAACCATCGAGATCAGCAGGGAAAGCAAACGAATGGTGTATTCCCTCGCACAGGCGAGTCAAGTATCGGCCCCGGCGAGCGGGTTGAGCTAACACAGGGGGAAAGGCCACTCGATTCAAAGCGATTCCGTGCAAGGGGGAATACTAACGAGGCATGCGGCCATCAGAGCGGATCTCTGTTTCATCCGGTCAGGGGCGCTCCTTCCAGCCGAGAAGCCTTACTACACTCCCGTCATTTGCCCATTTATGTGTTTTGGGGCGGACTGCAGTGACAGCCAAATTTTCTATCGATCAACGGGCAATTTAAAACGAGCTCTCCGGATACGTATTAAATAACACATAGAGCTCCAAAGGGCTCTCATATAGACACGAGACAGGGAGCTGAAGCCTCGTTCGTTTTCCACGACTTGATGCTTTCCCAGGGTGCAAGCCCGTCGCTACTTTCTTTCTCGACATCTTCGGCACACTTCTCTACAACCTTCATATCTTGATTTTCTCTTTCTATCCTCTCATTCCCTTCTGTAAAATGAGCGACGCTAGAGAAAAAAAGAAACGGCAGGGTTAATTCAGGGAACTAGTGTTGAACGAAGACCAGCCCGAGCGAACGACCTTTTGTCAATTCCTATTTCGTGTGAAATGGCAACGTCACTTTATTCAGGAGGATTATCACAATTATGACAATGGTAACTACAGTATTCCACACAGCTGGCAAAGTTTGGAAAGTGCCAACGCGTTCTTCTCGTACTTTTGCAATCATTATGCACCGCTGAGCAACGCAGACGTATACTAAAGACCGCTGTTACGGGCTGCACTTCAAAGGAATATTGAAACAGTGTATCCCAAAGAAACCTTCTCATGCCGACAGCTGCTTTGGGCTCCTCACTGAAGTAAAAAAAAAATGTGATTGGTGGTAAGCGACATAAGCCAAGGTTGATTATCGCCAGCACTTGCTGTTAGAATGTAGAACTTTCCGCAATTGTCGCTGTGTGTTGCTGAGCAAGTTCCGATAACTTTATCGTGCTAGAACTGTGCTTAAATGAAATCTTCTTTCCGAAAGGTCGTGCTTACACTTGATATTAGACTCATAAATCTGCGCTGTAATTCCTGTAAACCACGGAATTATACGCTCGTCTGTAATGCTCGTACTCTACCTGTGACCATGCAATGTTTTGCGGTATGGCTTTCTCTCCTGATTTTTCCTTTACGTCCTTTCTCTTACCTTCGTCTTTTTTTTCTCTCCCCTTCAAGATGGTGGGCACGGTGTCTCTTTTAGGGGACAATTGTTGGACCGCTTTTGTTTGTCATGTTTATATATGTTTTTATGAACAATGATAATAGGGACACCGTCATCGAACTCACAGCCACAAAGATGCTTGCACCGGGTCGCACTAAAATCACCATCGTCGTTGTCCTCCACTTGCAGTCTCTATAGAAAACGCGTAGTGTCCAAGCGCTATGCACAGCTTATCCTATCGTGCACGCGCAATATCAGGATATTCTATCAGGTTTCTCCTTCTTTTCTTCAAGAACGTTTCGCACTATACGCGCTCAACGTGATGCTCTAGACCGAAACTGCATTTCAAGCTTTTTCGCAAGATCGAGCCAGAACGGAGCAAAAGTGAATATTCATAGCAGAAACCGACCTCCAGGGTCTGTTTTCTTTTTCTTTTTTAGCCGTCAGGCATTAATTAGTAAAACAGCAAAAATAGGAGAAGAAAGAGCTAAAGTGGATCCTGCGGCGCCCTGCTGCAAGTGATTATCGTGGAATATCGCTGTGAGTGCAAATGCATGCTTGCCTCCTGTCGATATTGATAAGCAAGAAGAAACAGGCGATTTTCACAACCATGAACGTTCTGATGCGCACGTAGGAAAAATATTCATGCGTTACTTCGTGTGTGTGGGTGTATGTGCGCGCGAACGTATGCATGTGCATTCGCGTGCGCATACTGCCTGCCGCTGCGGGCTTAGCTCGGAGTTGGGAAACCTGAAAAATACAAAGAGAGGCTGGCCTCCTTGCAGCTCTTGTGGCATACGGGCTGGCGGGACCAATACCAGTTCGTAAGCCCACTAATATTTCGCGTGTTTCAGCTCCTTTTCAATTTGAGCATTGAGTAAAACGTGTCCAAAAGATGGAGACAGCTTGATGCAAATATTTATTTATTTATTTTTCTGCAGAATCACGCAGCTATGACATGGTCAGAACCACTCAAGAACAGATGTTGTAAAACATAGGTTCTAGCTAGCACGCATGCAGCCAGTGCGCATAGGTTCTAGCTAGTAAGGGTAAATTACCCTTTTTTTGTGAGAAAGTTCCTTTTACTTGATAGGCGTTCCAGCAAAAAAAGAACACGCTTATTATGTGCAAGAGCGATTGCACGCAGTGAATAATGTAACGTCTAGAGCAGCGTCCCACAATTTTTTTTTTTTGTGGATCTACGTTATGCATGCACTGGCACTATTTTACCTGGATTGTTGTTTCACAGAGGTCAATCTGGCCACAACGTTTCACATAACAGGTACCTTTATATCCCACTTTCCCCCTCTCCCCAAAGAAAAAAATATTAAGACACTTCCGTGCAAAAATACGTATGCTTACGGCTTGCCATTCTGGCAAGCATCGCAGAGTGAAAAATAATTCAAACAATAAATGCATTTTAAAACTTTATTGCAGAATACAATGCGAGAACACGCTTGGACAATACAATTTACAAGTACTGTAGAACTAGGAATTAAAAGAAAAACTGACAGTTTCTGATCTAGGAGAAAAAGTAAAGGCAGGGCTGTTAGCCTGTCACCCTATCGTAGGGAAATGTGTAAAAGGAATGAAGGGTGGTAGAAGGATTAAAATATATAGAGAAAAAAAATGCACACAATAATGTGATGCCGTGTGCTACAACTTTCAAAAATCGTCGAAGTATTTACAAGTCCTTAAGAATCTGAGCGGTGCATTTAATGCCTTGAGTGCCGAGGACCATGTGGACCACTGACCCAGGCTTTTCACTCTAGTGCTGTACAAACACACTTCTAATAATAATTTTGAGAAAAACCTAATCCAGAAAAAAATGTGGTTTTAAACGAAGCGCTGATAAAACAGATCATGAGCAGAACTGTCGGGTACAAACGTAGCTTCTGGCAAATGTGCAAGCTATAAACTTGTCCAATTATGGTTAACTTTTGCGTTCTATGCTTAGCTTCCTCAGTTAAATTATCTGCGCCACCCTACTGGTGAAACGTCATGCATTGATCACCAAAGTATAAAACATAAACTATATACAGATAAACCCAAATCTATAAAGAAGCACAAACTCTCTCACTTAATTCCTGGTGTATGATCGCATCTAAAGAAGTTTCTTCCCAGTAAAGCGCGCATTTTATTTTATAGTTGCTTCGGCACGATGACTATACGCAATCAAGTAAACAAACAATTTGGAGGACGATTAAGAACGCGGTAGCATTCAAAACCGCAATGTCTACCGGGAAACGCGACGCTGCGGAGGCGAGCGCCATTTGGAAGTCTTTCAAGGAAGCGGGCGCGCTGCTCCGTGGACTCTGAGATATTTACGCGCCGGCGTCCGCAAATGGCGGACGCCGTCTCCCGTCTGTGCATTGTAGAAACGCTGGAAAAGGGGTTTGTTCTTTCTATAATGATGATGATGATGATAGCGTGCCGTTTGTTTTAATGTGTTTTCTGCTAGCTGCGAAGCATCGAGGGAAGGAGTCACTGCTGGCATGTGCGCTGGAAAAGGCGGGTACGCGCTGCGTTCAGGCACGCCGGTGCCAATTCCGGTCAGAGGATGGACATCTGTTTTGCGACAAGCTGTCAATCTCGATACGCGAAATCGTGGAATATCCTACTAAATACTGTTTCATCCGCCCGCTACACTTTCCTTTCTTTCTTTCTTTCTTTCTTTCTTTCTTTCTTGATACTGTCAGCCCTTTCTTTAGGGCCGTTACAGGAGTGGAGAAAAATAATAAAGCAAGCAATGTCAACACATCTGATTCAGGCAGGGCGTACAATACATCTGAATACAACGTACAAAAAAGAAATTAAATTACATATACATTGCAATAGACTGTGCGTCATAGCGTTGTCGTGGGCACGCGAGGCTTCTGCACTGGATCAAGGCAGGATGCCCATTCGTACCAGAGCAAACATGTATCAACAGCCTTGTATCAATTGCGCAGAACCACTGCGAATTTAGAAAAAAAAGTTGTGTCGCGGTGTTATAAACGAGAACTCTACACATATCCAAGCCAGTTGAGCGCCCATGACACGTAAAGCGCCGGCGAAAGCCGTCCACCATTTCTACGTAAGAATAAATATCAATAGCAGTGAGCGGCAGACGGGCTAAAAACGCGAGGTAACAGGGCATAAAGCGAGTGGCCAGCGGCACATTCATTAACGAATGCCGGGATCGCTTCCTATATTTTTCTTTTTGCCAGCAACGTATTTCTACGCACTCGCTCGGTAAAGCGGAGAGGATGAAGATGCCTTCCTGGTTAATCCGTGATTATTCATCATCCCTAACGGGCAAGTTATGGATTATACCGAAAAGTTCATTTCTTCTTTTCAGCTAATGCTCCTTTTTTAACGCCCGCGAAGTGCCCTCACTTCGCATAATGCTAAACTAATGCAAGTAAGGAAGTCATTTACCAAAAGTTCGCAAGCCAGACCAGAGTTCGTTTTAACGATGCAACGCCTCAAGCAATTATTTGTCAAGCGATAATCTGCGCGTTGCATTCACGCAAGAAATTAACATCGCACTCCATTTCGAATAGGTTTCTTTTTCTTCTTGAAAGATAAACTGACAGATCGTCCGAATATGGCTAATTGATAAGCTCGTTAGTCTCAACAAAGACGTATTAGATTTTTAAAAAAAGGTTGGGAGATTACATAATATATGATGATTCAGTCGCACACGTGCGCCTTGTGTACAGATTTGGAAATTAATACATTCCATCCTTCATAAATAGCGCGAAAATAAACATTTATTCCCATGAGCTATCATACCAAAACAACCAGCCGACGGGGAATCGACGGGCCCAATTTTAGTTAATCACAGCCAGATAAAGCCAAGGAAAGCATAGGTTTTAATTGAAGCCAAGAAATTATAAATGAAAGCAAATTAAGTAGAGACCTGCACTCCTCTTTCGTTTATCAGTTCTACACTTCAGTCAAAACTACAAATAAGTTAACGTATGCTTTCTCTGTCTTCATTACCTGTTGGTTACATATCAATATAGTTATGCCTGCGACGACGTGGGTCAGTTGAAACCTACGGGCAGTGTGCAGCCAAATCTCTAGTCCTGGTTAACTATGAACGATCTACGCCTTTACACCGACAAACCACATTTGGCGAAAACTTGAGATAACGAATAGGCAGCATCCAAGGTCCATCCAAATAGGTCGCGAAGCTTTGGGGGGAAAGTGGCCCAGAACCAACTGTCACTGCCATCAGCAAGGGGGTTATGGAAGTAGCGTCTGAAGCGCGACTATGTCAGGAGGGAACGAACATTCAGAAACAGAAACCATTGCTTAGTGTTAAACAAGGCACAGTTTGATTTCATTGAACGAAAATAAAATGGCTAAACAATGTTACATCCGTGTGGCGAGGAAAGAAAAAAACAGCCCCCTTATTTCATCGTTGACAACAAATACCTCTTTTTCAGCGGCCGCTATAAAAGGGGAATTCACACCGCTATCAATTGCGATGCAATGCATCTCTTGAAGTATGCACCAACATCAATAACCATTGGACAAATAAAGTTTATTCCTATCCTATCCTAAGTATGAAGAAAGGCGTGCTCGTAGAGTTCACCTGCCACTATACGCCCCCCTCACACGTTGCGTTCTTTTGCTTGTTAACTTTTGTCTGAATTCTGGTGTCGCGATGCCTTCGAGCTGTTTCAGCGTTGCTCTACATGATTAGCCAAAAATAGTGAGTAATGACTGCCAGATAAACTTACTTTACCTGCCTTCCTGCGGCTCCGTTGGCCGAAGGGTTTGACGCCTGACGATGCGACCAGCATTCAACACCCAAAAGTTTCCTTGGCCTGCGAGAAAAAAAGAAAATTCTGTGCATGGGTGAAATTTCAATAGTCGTGTGGCTGACGTTTTGCTGCATCACTTCGCACGCTAAAAGCTCGAAACTTCCATTGAGTCGAAATGCGGGCCATTTGAAAATACAGCTCTCATGCAGGTCGCGAAAACAAATTTCGTACCTTTCACATCATAAGTGACGTCACCACTTTTTAATGAATATGGCGTCACGATATTTTTTCTTGCGCCAGAAGTGTTCTTTCATCACACGGATGAAGCTGAGTCCCGTGAACCACCGACGAACCGTCATGTTTTGAACGTGTGGGCTTCTATGGAAGCTTCGCTACCAGGTATATTCACCTTGCTGCGTCTCTGCTCACGCCTGAGCGTGGCGCATTGCATCGCTAGTTAAAGCCGAAACCTGCAGCATCACATTCGTGCAAGTAAAACATATCTACCACTTAGTTCAAATGCCTCTTACGCCTGCAGCAATGTACGTTTTCGCATTGTCGTACCACTCATCACGATAAATAAACAGCGCAACAAAGTGCAAATATTACAGCGGAGCTGTATATGTCTACCCTCCCATACATTTTTCGATGTCCATGCTTCAATACTCCTGCGCCCTCTACGAGGCGACAAAGAAAACCCGTAAGGCATGTGCCGACGCCTGGCGTAGCCAGAGGAAAGCTAAGAAACCACCCAACATATCGTTTCATACAATAATTGCTTGCAGATACTCTGGCAATGGTGTCTACGGGAGCTGCCATTCCTCTAGCATAGAATCTCGACATTGAAACCATTACGCTACGGACGCATGCATCGACAAGCGGCATAGAACGCCTTTCTGAATTTCTTACGGGCAAGCCAGCGTTTTCAGACGATTGGCGGGCTTCAATTTGGACAGCTCAACAGATTGAACCGCTATTAGTAGCGGTTGTGCGTGTTCGCAGATTATTCTACAGACGCTGAAGGAAAATGCCCGAAAATAAGTAAACATTTAGAGCCAGTGGTGTGCTTACTCTTTTATACAGCTCCGCTGGTAGCACAAATTCACAAGGTGGAAAGGCTGCTTCTTGTTTTTCAAGTTTTTGCGGATTCTCCGTAGTGCGGTGCCATATTTCGCGGCTTCCACTATACACGTAACATCTGCCAACAAAAACCACTACTTCTCGTTACATATTGATTCAGAAAAGGGATTGAATGTCATTCAGTAGATAAGCTACATCTTTGGCTGTATACTGTTTTCTTTTTTCGACCGACCTGTGCTTTGAGAGAAAGCAAGAAATCAAGCAGAGGAAAGGCAAGGAACTCAAGCAGACCAGCGCTCGGTTTTCTACCCCACACTGAGTGTAAGGGAAAGGATGAACAGGAAAGGAAAATGAAGTTAACAAAGCTTGGCAAAGCTTGAAAGGCCCCACAGGTGGAATGCATTCCCGGCTTTATTTATTTGGCATCAAGTGTAAATACTCTGCTGTTTGACTATTGTTAGAGTTACTTCGCGTGTGTACACTGCTTTTTATTGCTGTTGTTGCTTTTTTGTTGGTTTTTGGTGTTGATCTTTTGTGCTGTAGTTGTTGTCGTCGTTGTCGTTGTTGTTGAGGACAAAACCGGAGGTCGACTTGGAAGGAGTTTACACAGATTTCGAACCGATGGCTTAGATTCCTTTTTCACAGCGTAAGCTGTTATGGGTTCATTCCAATAGACGTTTTGGTTGCCGATGTTGTCCGCCGCCGCTGCTGGTGTCCGCCGCAGCTATTACCAGGAATGAGAAAAAACTCGGTGCCCTTTCAGTCTGTGAACAAGGATGACCAGCGAAGCTGTGTATGTGGGCCTCTTAATGGCGAACTGCACCTCCGCCGCACGGAGGCCCGTTATTGCACTCTCTTCAGGATTGGCCCACGTATGAAAAACTATTGGTCGATGTCCACAGAGACGAGATCCGCCAGAACCTAGCCCCCATAAACAGCTTCGCTTTAAAAAAAAAACCATGTTTTCACGGGGATCGAACCGGGTACTTGGCGCTGCACTCAGCAACTGTACCACAGCGCCACGTCAGCGCTTGCTAGCTGCTGACAAGCCTGCCTTATATAGGCATCCTAGCTCACCAGAACGTCAGTCTTGAATAACAACGCATAAAGGGAAAATTGTGAGTGTGGAAAAATATTCGTGGGGCCGTAACATTCATATGGGGGACGGATTACCAGCGCAGCCGTTTAGGCTGCCTACAATATGAAATCATACGTATTTTTTTAATACGGCACCACGCCGACACAAGCGCTGCCGCGGTCACTGCACCTCCCATGCATGCGCCGCAACCGCTGCTGCAGGCGCGCCGGTACCTGCGACACACGTGACGTTATAACGACATAAGCCCAGGCAACGTGCATAGGTGCCGTCGCCCAACTTTTTCCTCTTCTCATTATTCGTGAAACAGGATTGAATAGAAATAAAGCGCATGAAGGCCAACTCGCCACGCTAAGTGCAGCACCTTCTTATATATGTAACGGAAGACACCAGGCCGGCCGCTGCCTGAAAGGAGAGGAAAACGAAGAATAAAGGCACTGTTCGGGCCACCGTGTTGTCCTACGTCCGCAACCTCCGGCTCGCACCCATTATATATATACACTGTAAAAAAAATTTTCCTTACTTTACAGAAAATTTGCTGGTAATTTGTGACCGAACACTCTTCCGTAAATTAAGAACGGTCATTTCTGTAGAACGGACAACTGTAAAAAAGAGACCGTAATACAAGATACGAGTGCTTCTGTATCTAGAAAACGGAAGACTCTGTATTCTGAATCTGTACTATAACCGTTAAAGTACGGTGCTTCTCGTATTCAGAAAACGGAACACACTGTAAGCTGAATCTGTACTATAACCGTTAAAAAACAGGTGCTTGCCGTATTCAGAAAACGAAAGACTCCGTATGCTAAATCTGTACTATATCCGTTAAAGTACAGGTGCTTCCCGTATTTCATCTTGCAGAGCATATCCATTATCCGAAGAATGTGCCATCAGGGACAAAATTGCCCAGGACGTGCGAGAGTTGACCGAATTTTATTGGTGTGCTATTTGCTGGGATCAGCCGTGCCACCATCTGCGTTCGGAATGTGCATACGTGACCCACTGTTTTCAGCAGTCTTGAGCAGAAATGCAATTTGGTCAACGCTCGCACTTCCAGGGTACTTTTGTCCACGATAGTACATCTCCTTTAATGCAAATGTCATGAAGGCAGCTCATAGTCAAAGCAGCAGGTCACCATTGAGAAAATTGTCTTGCCAACACACTGACATGGCTGCAGAGATAAAACACTTTGCACTTTGTGATATGAATGCACTGCATAGCATATATACAAAAAGGTGCAACATTTCAGTCCTCAAGTTCTTAGATCACAGAAGCAACTTTATTTTCTTCAATCACTCGTCTTGCACTTCTTCCTGGTGAAAGTTGTTCTTGACTCCAAACGCTTGCAAGGATAAACTTGCTGCTGTTAGGAGAAACAAATAGTATTCGTGAATATCCATCCTAAAGAAAGCGGCAAAAAAGTATAATCACAGAACACGACAAAGCAGTAACTTCTGTGTTAGAAAAACATGTAAGTAGATCAACATTGTTGGAACAAGGGATGTTGCTGTAGCCAACATTTCGACATAGGTGCTTGTCATTAGGGTAGCAAATGTTTTCCTTGGCTGTGCTGTTTTGGATTGTGCATATCTCACTGGCTCCTAGCCTCATTGGGGGAGAAGTAACTGGTGCATATAATAGGTCAAGAGAAGCCAAAGTGTTAAAATAAAGGAAGGAAGGGTGTGCTTAGCAGTGGTGATTGTGATGGAGCGGGTATGAGCAATGCTGTCAGTACTTGCCAAGAGTAGGGGTGACCAAAACAGAAAACGATGTACACATGTAAGCAGTCATTAATCCAGTAGACCCAATCTTCCCAGAAGACAAAATAGGTATCAAGATAAACAGTTTGCACTTTTGGAAAAGGAAAACGAAGAATTAAGGAAAATAAATTTTGTATCAAGATGCATCTGGTTAAGATCACTGCAAATGGTAAATGAAGGCACATTATGAATATATATTTTGTTGAAAACCAATGAAGAAAAGATATATTAACCAAATATTAAAAAATAGGGACATTAAAAATTAAACTGGGTATGACCATAAAACAGTAAAGAACAGCCTGTGGAAAAAAATGGGATGGATAATATAACCAGGTGCAAGATTGCAAAACGTCGAACGCTGTTTATATTCATGCTGCTGTTAACGGCTTCAAGTTTCTGTCTTCCTGTGGAACCTTTGTCTTACTTGAACAAGGAAATGGGTCATTTTTTAAACAAGCCAGTTCAAATGCGGTTCAAAGCTTCAGCAGTGTTATAATGAAAGAAAATATTATGGTCAGCTCTCCTGGGTGTGCTTTCATTCACCAGTTATTTCCACCAGTGTAAGTTCAAAATTTAATGGTCTAAATGGACCTTAGCTCCTGGCAAACCATTAGCTGGTCTTTTTTTCAACACAGATGCCTGCACATTATATGTGTTGACAGGAGTGCTAGCGAACTACATTATACTTGTTGCCACAACCAAAGTGAAACTTGGTAACAGTGATTGAACAAAAAAAACAGCATTCCACAATACTGATTCAAGTCATCTGGAAAAGTTGCTTAAGTTAACGTACACCCCCTACTCCACCAGACACAATTATTCACCACACTGACTCTTATGGTGTCAACCATGCTATTACAACACTAGGCATCAAATGAGGAGAATTAGGGGATAAGAGGGCACAATGCTTTTTGTTAGAACATCAAATGTGCTTTACATAAATGCTACATTCCAACTAACAAAGGAGCAACCGGTTTGTGAGATAGTGACCAATGCATACGAAAGCTAATGACATTCTGTGCAGCAGAATGTTGACGATGAGGTGTTATGCGCACAAGTGTACTCTTTCACACAAAATGACATCCTGCACTCAAACCTTGTGCCAAGATTAGAGTTTTAAAAACACCATAGTGGAAAGCAAAGAGTGCTAAATTTGTTGAAAATTACTAAAAATTATTCGATTATTCATTATCCTTACTGTTCGTTAAAGATTCACAGATTGTTCCCTATGGGTGCTGTAAACAGGCACCCTGATTTTACAGTGGTAGCAACAATGATCTGTGGCACAGACAAGAATAAATGCTCATGAAGTTTATGCAAGAGTATATCCTACAAATTACACCCCATTTCACATTCCAATATGGTAGAAGAGGAAGACGAAAAAAACTACTTTCTGGTGGAGGATGCATACCGCAGAATAGAAGAAACAAGTGTACCCTAACCATTGCTGCTGCCGATGCCTGTGCACTAACAGTTACATATAATATGGCAGTTACAATTGTTTTTCCACAAGCACTGCAAGCTGCGGCCAGTTTACCAGTACACAGCTGTAATAAATTTAGGGCAAGCTAAAGCTCTCTAATGGATTTATCTCATATGACACAATTGGAATGCAATATTCTGCAAATAAGTGAAGCGCGATGTGCCATCCCATACAATGAAACACCTTTCAAGAATCTGAATCACCACCTGCACTCTTAGGCAAAGTTACACCCTTTGGAGTGCCCCTTCTGCCACACAACAATAATCGTTATCTGCCTTGATGCGTTTCCTTTCTTGAAAACGCCACGCCCGCTACTTTGCTGTCGGGAATGCTATCATGCTGATAACGCGCATGCCGTTCGTTACTGGAAAGCACAGGGCTCGCAGCGTTAAAGAAAGGAAATGCATAAAGGCAGATGACAATTATCGTTGTGTGGAAGAAGGGGCACTTCAAAGGGTGTAACTCTGCCTAAGAGTGTGAGCCGTGACGAGGGAAAAGAGTGTGTTCTGTGTAAAGTAGTGCACCTGTATAACCTAAAGCTTTGGAGAATGCATTTAGTATGAGCTGGGAAGGTTCCTAATTTTAATTGCACACAGTGAAAACCTCCATGCAGTTTTGCAAAACGCAAACCCCCTACCTTTTTGTTGTTCAAACGTAATGACACGCAGGGCCATAACATGTACATTATGGGTTTCGTTCCCAAACAATCAAAGTGAATAGCACCACCCTAAGTGTCATGTGCCTTCTTGTTAGTGTCGAATGCTGCGATCGGCAGAGAAACGGATTTCTGGAGCAATATAATGTATTAGGTACTGTGATCCCAGTTCTTTCACTGCTGTTTAAGCATTATCGGGTCCTAAAGTAAAAAAACGAGGAATAAATACATGCGTATTTTACGTCACAACCCTCATAAGTATTTAGTAGTCTGGATTATAAAGGATTCCAGATTTACAATGCAGGACAGATTTTATTCCACTGAAAGAATGGCATCATGCCAATGATTCTGCATTTGGTGCTATATTTATTTGTATTTAGTTCAGTTGGAATGTGTGTGTATCGTCAGCGATATCGCTTGACATGTTTTATATTGACTGTTTCCTAAATTTAGGCAAATTCGTATTCGCAAATAACCTTGTATGACACCAAGAACTTGCTTAGCAGGAGTATTTCTAACATTTGCAAGATATGAGGCTCTTGAATGCATATCTAAGCCTGGGGTACACGCCGCCCCCTAATCTCATCAGCAAGTTTCTGGAACTCATCTACGAGGTTTCTTATGATGAATGTAAATTTGCTTGAACGGGAGAAATAGGGAATTTATAACAGGTGAATTATGCAGCATAAGAATGATGTCAGCAAGAAGCAAGCATCAAGAACTATAAAATGAAGACTCTAAAATGCAAGAATTATTTGGGATGATTTAAAATTCTGGCATTGGAATGAAATGTCTTTCAATCTATATATAAACTCTGATTATTCACTCTACTACCACTACCTTCATTAGAAACATTCATAATCATTATCCTATCTATGCCACATCATCTTCGCTAATATTCAAGCCTTCATAAGCTGCTTTTTTTTACAGCTAATTCTCTGTGGGAAAGAGGTGTCCGTGTGAAGACCATATCATATACTTATTACCCGTTTTTTGATAAATGATAAGGGAAACACTTCACACCAAAAATGCATTGAGCTTGAGCAAGTTCTGCGTTTGATGCTGTTGATTCTTTTTTCCCTTTGCCATCATTGACCCACCTGGTTAGCTAAGTAGACAGAAAAGCTGCAGGAGAAAGGTGGGGGTGCCAAACCAGACTTGTGCCCCAGGGGACCTTTTCACGGTCACTGGAGGAACTGCCTGTGGCCTCGGCATCTTCCTTGAGGGCCATGGCCATGTCTAAGAAACCTTGTCTCCACAGGCTGCACATAGAAAGATAATTTGCTGAGCTAAGTCTATTTCTTAAAAGAACCCATTTAAGTTGTATTCGTGGCTTTGCACCACAAAACTGACACATGACTGGCCACTCAAGAGACTTTATGTGTATTCGCAGGCTTATTCCTTGGAAAAACACTTTTATGTAGCACACAATGAGTAAGAGTAACAAAAAAGTGTATCAGGAGGCTTTCATATTGCTCTACAACTTTTCGTTGACACATTTCATTTAATTATTTGAGATATTTAATAACTAATTAAGAAGTATGTAATTAGGCAGAATGCACAATATAATCAGAGTATCTCCAAGCGATGGCAAACATCACCTTCATTTTGTCTAGTTACATCGCATTTACATATTTCTAAATCTTGGTGCATGATAGTTAAGACACCCTCAAAAACAATATTAAAATTTTCATAATCATCTCTTGCGTGTTATTCGTGGCTATGGCTGCTTCAAAGTTATTCTTTCAGTATGGTACAAGCAGTTTTGAAGTGAAATTGTTTTGCATCGAGGGCATGTAATCTAGACAATCAAGCAAAAGGTCAAGTTGTGTTCACTATTCAGATGTTTAACTAAGAAGCTGCAGGAAAAGGAAACAGGACACAACACCTAATCAACAATGCAAAATTTGAAAATTTAAACTGAACAAGAAACCAGTTTTTGAAAACACAGAAAAAAAGCCAGAAGCTTACATCGAATACACCCTTGCTATGTACTCCAAGTGAAGTTGTTACCGCAATGCTTGGGCACCATATGAACGTAACAATCAACAACTTCGAGCAGAATATTAACACCACTAAATGAACTGGCCTTTGAAGATTCTTGATCTGAAATCCTCAACGACTTGTTCTGGCATTTAATCTGTCAAGCTCAATCTGTATTCTCAAAAGCTGGCTCTCGGCCATAATTTCTCTAAACGCAACATCAGCTTAAATCTCAAGATAGGGTTGACCTCTAAATAAAGTGGATAATGCATGGCAAACATCATGAACTCTCTTACATGTTAACCAGAGGGTTCACTCATGCAGCCATGAAATTGCGATGCAGACACGATATATTGAAGCTGGTTTTGTGAAGTGTTTCATGCTTCCAAGGCTTCTTCAGTTGTGAAAGCTGTCTCCATTAGCTAAATAAGCGATGAGAATAAAAAAAAGTACTTCAACATGCTCACAATATGTTGGCCATTTGCAAGTAAACAGCAGCCTTTTTGGGCGCCCAGGTTGCCTGGTGCAAATCTACTATGCCACAGTACTTGCGTTACCCAGTACCAGCCACTTTAAAATGCAATGTGTTCAGAGCCCTTTCCCTCTGTTTGTCTGCTTTGGAAACAGTTTAACATGTGTTCAGTAGGCGTCGAGAAAGGGGACAGAAAACACTGTGCACCACTGATTTCTAACATGTTTCGCTGGATGCAGCACACCGCACCGGATGCAAGTGAAGCCAGTGGAAATGCGATGTCATGCAGTCGCTTGTCCTGGAAGCAGGGCATATGGTGGACTAACTAGTGCGTGCGATCAGATAATATTGCTGCCGAAAAACTTTTCTTTGTGGTTTTTCACATTTTAGAAGGTCTCTACATGTCTGGTAAGCACTTTTATGACAATCTGAACCCGTATACGATAGTGTTCTCTTACATCAAGTTTTTTCTGATTTACCAGTGTTTCCATTGCAAGCCACTTATGTTAGCGACACTGTAGACACTACAATGGAAAAATTCTGGACACCTCGAAACACTGCTTGGGTAGGTTATGGCACATCAGGCAGGCATGCTAGGGGAAGAAATGCCACACACCCGTGCAACAAAGTGCTGCCGCAAAGTTGTGAAGCACCAACTTCCGGGACAAGGCCAGCTTCAGTCGAGGGCGCTCGATGTGCTGTTCATCCCCTGTAGTAGAGATCAGTGGCGTGTACCCTTTTATACTGGCTGTCTTTTCTGGTCGGAACCTTGGCAACAGCTTCCACCATACTTTTTTTGAACCTGCAACATGTGCAGAGAAAGTCACATCACTGTGCGCTGATTGTCTGGCTTTATTGTGCTACACATTCTATCAAATCATTAAAAAATACAGTTCACACATTTTTACTACTGTATATAGACAGTCTAGTTGCTATACACGCGAAACATTACCATTCCTCTGACAGAATGCAACAATAGAAGCGTACACTGTAAAGCTACACTAAAATTTAAATTGATGTGACACCGTATGAGCATACAGTATGCTTACTGTATGCTCTAGCCCTGTGTCAAGTAAAAGTTAATTGTCAATCATTTATGGTGTATTTCTACTTATTCTGGGTCATCAAACTGTACAATCAATGTTCCATGTTTACACATTGTTGGCTTTTGATTGCCTATGTGATCCGTTTCCTACTTACGCATGCAGTAATCCCACTGTAATAAGGAAAAAGAGAATAGGAAATGCCTTGATAATCTTCCACATTTGATGAGGGCAGGAGCAATGGCCAATAGCATGTGGTTGAAGCTACGTAAATACTCAGTTTTCACACAGCTTAATTATTCAGCAAGTAATAAAGAGCTATCCTGTGCACCTCTGCATGACCAATAAAATCTGACTACTTGACACTGCGCTAAGGCTGCCGCTTGGTACTGTTCGGCAGTTCAGCTTTGGTTTTCTGATATACAGAACTGTTTAGGTACCAGTAGTTTACTTTGCGATAAAATGGAGCTTGGAGCACTGGTCAGTCATTTGCACATAAATAATGCGACAGCAAATATAACACAAGGATAGGAATATGGGTCTCTTGGAAAAAGTACATACACATTATGATTATAATGTGATGTGATGCCACAATGAAACAGAAAGCAACGCATAGAAGTGGACGGCGCTTCCATGCCACCAAGGTTATTGGACAGACAGTACTTCAGAAGTGCTCGCAACACAATGTGTTGGCGGGCTAGTTGGTGTGAATCCATAAATACTTTGTTAAGCGCAAAACAATGGACACAAGAAAGACGACCAGCACAAGGCGGTACACTCAACTGACATCACTTTATTGCGTCGCTCCTTTATAAATAGTAGAATCTAGAAGAACATGCGCAGTGAGCACCATGTGCAGAGACCACCAACAACCAATCACAAGAGTGTACTCATGCGACGGGATCCACAAAACCATATTGAGCACTGCACAAGGTTAAAGAAGGCACACTAATGCACTGTGACCCCAATGACTGTATGAAGAAAGCTTCCGATAACTCTCGGGCGGTGGTATCACAGCACTTTTTCAAAATCGAAGTATCACGAAACATGGCTTTGCACTTCCATATTTTACAATGTTGAGCCAAATGGGAACCTGTGCCTGTTGGTATGGATCGCTTAGGTTCGCAATGTTTCGTGATGCTATGATTTTGAAAAAGAGCCGTGATACCTCCGCCAGAGAGTTATCGGAAGTTTTCTTCATACAGTCATTGGGGTCACAGTGCATTAGTGTGCTTTCTTTAACCTCGTACAGTGCTCAATATGTTTTTTTTTTGGATTCTGTCGCATGAGTGTGCTTTTTTGATCAGATGTTGGTGGTTGCTGCACATGGGTGTTCACAGCGCATGTTCTTCTAGATTCTGCTGTCTACAAAGGAGGGACGCAATAAAGTGATGTCAGTTGAGAGTAGCACCTTGTTCTGTCGCCTTTCTTGTGTCCGTTGTTTTGAGCTAAAAAAGCAATGATGTATTCCTTGTGTGTGTTTGAAGACAGCTCCACACGCAGTAGCGTATCCAGTATTGCTGCCCAGTGGTTTAGCTCGCCGCAGTTTGAAGTGCCACAAAACATAAGGAGAGAAACCTGCATTATAGTCTTGTTGCAAACAAGAATATAACGTGAAGTGCATTCTGAGGCCAGAAACTATAAAAAAAAAATTTCATGATGCACTGCTGTGCAGGGTTTTATAGCAAAGTCAAATACATTTAGTGTAAATATCACACTATGATGGTGCACAATGGTGGTAATCTGTAATAATATAAAAGGTGCCTTAATGTTACAACAAAAGCTGACATTACTTAATAATAGCCCTGTAAAATTTAGCATGCAGGGGCACCGCTTGGTTAAACAATAGTGATGTATTGTCTATGTACACAAGTATTACCCACGCATTTATGCCATTGTCTAAATGGCATAAATGAATGGGTAATACTTGTATACATAGATATTACATCTCTATTGTTTAACCAAGTGGGTAAACTATGTCTGCCTGACACAAGATTAGAATTAAACCATAAATTATATATATTCACCCTAACAGTAACACCTCATTTGAACTTCACAGTAAGTAGACGCCTGTTGATGCCAGCCTCCCCCAATGCTAAACTGTGCTGCATGCTCTACAGAGAAATTATAGTGCTATCACTCAACTCTGAAGCAATTCAGGACTGCAGCACTGTAGAAGACATCTACAAATGTCCCATTTCATATATAACAGCCTGAATTGCTTGCACATCTTACCAAGTGCAAATTAAAATTTCTTCTTGTTTAGCATTTTTGCCTGCTAGACCACAATCCAATGTCATCAATATATTAACATATTACCTCAAAGAACCTAATTTGGCTTATAGATTAACACCTTTGCATACTGCCACAGCTGCACTCTGTCATATGCATTGCAATCATAAAGGAGTGCTGGTCCACCAGCACTCCAATGTCACTAACAGTGATCACCTACACAGCTAAGTAAACGGTCATGATTCAGGTGGCAAATAGCTAAGAGAAAAAAAATCCACTCACCTTGAGAGCTACAATACTGCAATAACTTGAGAGAGATGGACCCATTGCAGGCAGCAGACCTCTTCTCAGCTCCAGCACAACAGCAACTTGCCTTTCAGTAAAAGAAAAGGATTGATTAGTAATGATAAGTTACCTTGTTTTTGCTGAGTATCAATGCAATCTGACTTTCATGCATATCCACTCTCCGCTTTAGTAACACAACTGAATTATTCGTCAAATAAAAGAGTCTATGATGATACCATTCGCTTCTCTTGTAGGTCCAAATTTTTTCGCACTGATACCCCGTTTACTGCTTGCTTACTGACACGAATGCCTTGACTGCCCAGACATCATTCGAAGGAACAAGTCTTGCTGCACCGCAAAAAGTTGCACCAAGGAAACACAGCAGAGCAAAGAACTTTTTTTTCTGGTCACAATTAAAACGTGCACCCAAGCAAGAAAGTAACGATCACAGGTAGTGAGCGACTGCTATTGCCTCGAACATTTATTTCCGTATTTTAACAGAAGTTCTTGTATCGGATACAGTATGCTCTCAAGCCAATACAAGCGTCAATACAAGTGCTCAACTGAACGCAGTTTTATTCTACGCTTTTAACGCGAGTGAACAAAAGGTTAGAAGTACCTCACGGAAATTGCGATCGAGCCAATCGCGCTACGACTGGAATCGATCAGAAAAGATAGGGTGATCCCTTTCCCCATTCATGCGTCATTTTTGCCCTAAGACGTTGCATAGTGGTCTTTTGAAACAATATTTCTGTTCGCGACACCGGCTTACCACACATCATTTTAACACCTACGTTATGCAAACCAAATAAGATTAAAATGGGCTTACCTCATGAGCAAGTTACGAGCGCGCGTAGACTGTTGAACACCCGTTGAGAGCAAGCAGGCTATCCGTGTCCAAGCGCATACGTGCACCCAAACACAGGACAACTTCTTCGATGCCGCAGCGTGCACGAAGTGAAAGACATCCAGCGCAAATATCTCCGCGCGATGACGGCAAATGACGAGCGCACAAGCGTAGACGACACAGCGACAAATTCGGAACTTTGCCAATTCGAACGTGCCGAGACCCAAGCAGCGTAACCATCCATCGTTTCTGTTCTTCGCTCCCGATGCGTCAATCTCTCTTCCTTGGGGTCTTGCTCCACTCTTGAGTACAAATCAAGAGATATTTACGGCGAATTAACAACACTTACAACACGACTCGAAAAATGCCGGCTGACTACACATGTGCAGCTCCGTCCGCCACTCAAACGGACGCGCAGCGCGTGCTGCCCCCTGGTGCCGCACTCTGAGCGCGGAGAACCGAACAGAATCGGTTTCGTTTTCGCATTTGTGCTCTAGTTACTCGAACTGCAATATAATTGCTTGACAATTAATTGAATTCTAAAAGAGGAGAACGCTTTCTCTCCCACAAGTTAGTGCGTTTTATACAAAGAGAGAGAGAATTCAAAAAGCTGAAAGGCAGGGAGGTCAACCAAAGCATTCGCTACTGGCGATAGCAAACCCCTGTGCTACAATAAAGTGCAAAGCAGTGCACTGCGATGCGTCCATAGGCTCTAGTACAGTGATAATTTGGGCTGGTTGGTGCATGTAATGAACGGGTAAATAATGAGTTGTGTCATAACATTACCCATGCATAAAGCACATGGAACTAATGGTGTTGCATTCTAGGTCAAAAAGAAATAAAGCTTGAATCGTTACATCTCGACACTGGGCATTCTGTCTTTCCGTATTATTTTTTTCTTCTTTTTGACAGTATACACAGTACTAGCACGGTAATAGGTCCTTCATCTTCAGTCACCTTCCAGTAGTTCACACATGTCGGTGCATGTTCGCGTTCTTTATTCTACCGTACAAGAACGAGCGCGCTTACCGGTCTTGTTTCAAGATGAAGCGCCAAATGTTTGCGATTACATCTTATCGCAAGAATTAACACATGAACAGTGAAGATTATGCGTAATCGATTTGTCTCAATGAATGGGCAGTTATTGTCAGAGACGAGATATTTGGTAAATATCATGGGAATGAGTTCAACCAACTACATTGCAGTTCAGCAGTGCCCTTTGACATTTGGTTTAATTGCTTGCCGCATTCGAAAATTTCCTCCGACCGTTGTACTTGGATCTATAGGCCGCCAGTCCCCTTCGAGACCATTTATTGCCAAATGTAAACGCAGTTACGGTCATTATACCACTCCCTGCGTTTCGGTACTGATTTAGAGTGCGCACAATTTTTGGCGTATATGGCGTAAATGCTGGCGTAAATGCACCAGCACCTGAGTGCCGCAAGCTTGTTTACGTATGCACGTATGTCCCCGGCTCTTCATTCACTTAAACATATATGCTGTGTTATTAACTATAAAAGCGCTTAATTTGAGAACATTGCGAGAACACGCATATATTTGCGCATATGATCAGCGTTACAAAGCCCATATGCGCGGCAAACTGCGACCGGAATAGAAGATGCGTATATATATTTATACGATCTGTTATTGCAGCTTTTGGTAGAAGGCTAGCTCTCACATTTTGTACGCAACTTCATAATGCGTACAGTTTGCGTGTTCAATAAAGTATTGTTAGCTGAAACTTTATGAGTACGAGCGCTCATTCAGACAGCTTAAATTTTCTCACAATATACGGATGTTCAGATAACAAAAATACGGAATTCTCTCTGTTTCGTCCAAAACAGTGTATAGCCGTTATATGATTACAGTGAAAATGTCCGTAAAGCTGAATACGGAGAGCACTTTCCGTATATTAACGGCAGATTTTGCCGTATTTTTGAAATATGACATACTTTCCGTATTTTTATCTGCAATTCTCCGTATAATGACAGAAATCCCCCGTAAAATTACGGAAATTTTTTACAGTGTATATATATATATATATATATATATATATATATATATATATATATATATATATATATTGGTACTCTTACAACGCGCAATATATGTGGTAGTTAAACGTGCGCAGAGACTTCACGCATGCAAACGTGAAAGCTCTACGTGCCATACGCGCACGTCACCTGAAAGACTTTTAGCTACACGTACGCGACGCACGCTAAAAGCGACCATGTATCGCCATCTATCGCCAGGTATAAACACTGCTGTAGCCATTGACATCTAAGAAAAATCAAAGCCAAGCCAGTCGAGTTGGATTGGCGCGCAAAACATGCAAAAGTGTGTTCTTGTGCCGTTCGGAGCTTCGCAATGCCTTGAAATGCTATACCGCATGCCGTCTTCGAAGGGATTGCACTCCCTTATGTCTCGCAACAAATCCAAGTCGCTTTTAGAAAAACGAAGGCGCGGAGCTACCTTGTCGGCATGTTTGGCTGCCATCTTGCAATGATGCTCTCGCTTGTTCGAGATTTCGTGAGACCGCCGCGCGGATCTCTCTACGTGCGCAAGGAACGCACGCAAACTTTTGAGTCTCACGTACGTCCGTGAAACTCACGCAAATCCTTTGCCTTCTGCGCAGGCGCACTGCTCACCCGTAAGAGCTCTACGTACACAAAGCCTTTACTTACGTGAAACTAAAACTGTCTAATATACTAAACTTATTTTGGGGAAGTTGGCGGAGTGCTTGAAGTCTGCTTCACCTCTTCCGTGCGTCGTCCCGGTATTGCACTACCGCCGAGATAGGCCCACGCGTTCCTATGCATGCACCGTGATACAGACGCAAGCCAGCCAGATACCCCCCCTGGGAACGCATGCCCGATATTGCGCTATCTCCGGGATCGGTGCACACATTCATGCCGCCCATACGTGCATGCATGCGGGGGATGCATACAGGGGCTAGAGGTAAACAGCTTCGATGTAAAAAAAGCTCGCGGTGCTCGGGGCACCGCAAATTGTTACGGAGCCTCAGGGGGCAAGCCTGCTTAAGGCGCTGTGGCGGTGTCGTGGCGCAGCGCAAAGTCCCATCGGAGGCTCTTGTTGAACTGGTTCGGGCAAGAAATCGACCCCTGGCATTGCTGCCGACGCAGGGATCGAGCAACAAGATGTCGTGAAACCGTGTTATTAGCAAATCGGATCACGCCCGCACAATGGCGCCCGCGGGCAACCGCCAAGATACAGCGAGACATGGAAGCAGGCGTTCGGAACAGCAAATGCCTCGCAGCAAAACAGGGAAAGTAAGCAGGAATCTAGTTATAAGTCGCTGACTATGACGGCGTCGACCCTCCGACGAGTTTTAGTAATATATACGCCGAAATTCTATCTGCATGTGCACTCGGGGGAGTCAAAACGAAGGTAACGTAATAAAGAAGCTTTTGCCATGGTATTTTTACGCAGCTGCAGAAGTGTCAACGTCCTGACCGGCTTGCGGCGATTGTATTTTCCATGGGAATCAGCTCGGGCACACATCAAGAGGAAACAGATTAAAATAGAAACGGAAAAGGAGGAAGTCCTCGTTGACGGATTAAAATTCTTCTAATTCAAAAGAAAAATAAACATTACAATTCCACATGTAAGATGAAAATGTATTACGAAACAGAAGAGGTACAATGGCGGCAATTAGAATGCCACTTTACGTAAGTGCTCTCGGAGAATGTATTTTGAAGGTTCGTCTTCTAAAAATTTGAGGGAAGAAAGCCTGAGTAGTAACAATTATATAAAAGAAGTGTTCACAGTTCTCCGAGGGGATACAATAACGGCCAGTACTTCTCGAAGTAAATAAAATCAGGCAGTCGCGTACCAGTGTTATTGGGTGTGTAGACAGCGAGACCGGTATTTCGCTGCAGCAGACCTCCAACCAACTATGCCGCTGGGCAGCAAGCGTTTCTGTGCTGCATGCACCAGCTCTCTGCAAGCACCAGTGATATCGCGACAGCGAACTCGTGGCTGCCTTATAGTTTGTCAGCCAGGGACAGTCTTCTAAAGCGATTGCGATAGACGCCGAACTTCCGCGGAGCTGTATAAAGCGCAACTGACACATTCTGCTCTGTTTACTCTTACCTTCACACTTACTTAATAGTGCGCTCAAAGATCATACGAATTAAACCAGCACACCTTCTAATGCTTTGCAGTCAGCAAAGAAATATTACACAGAAGAAGTGAATGTAAAAGAAAGGAGGATAAAGTTATATAATTAGCGCGTTTAGCAAGCTTATGGCACTAGCCCTGCTCGAGACTTAGCAGGGTTCAGAGCTCCACAACTTCCTGCGGGATGAAAGCCCGCATGTTTGTCATCGACATAAATAAAAAAATTTCGAGCATTCCCGAAAATTGAGCTCGGCAAAGCTCGGTTCGTAACGCTAAAACGAGTTGAAGCATGGGTTGTTTCTTTTTTTTTTTTAGAATATCGTCAGCTTTTGTCGTTAGCACCCCTAGCGACCGATATCGCCGCAGATGGGGTGACAAATGAACTCTTCCAAGCGCCATCTGGCTGGTGC
This sequence comes from Dermacentor variabilis, assembly GCF_050947875.1. Taxonomy (NCBI): domain Eukaryota; kingdom Metazoa; phylum Arthropoda; class Arachnida; order Ixodida; family Ixodidae; genus Dermacentor; species Dermacentor variabilis. Next base: position 61,073,981 of record NC_134571.1, on the reverse strand, counting down.
AAGGGCCCCATACGTACCACAGTTCCTAAAGAAGGATGGAAATCTAGGCCTGTTTGTGTCTGTAGATAGTGAAATTTCGCTGTCGAAAATCGAAGATGGCGCACGCGCGAGCACTTTCGACTTAATTTCTCCCACCTGACATTCTTTAATGTGCACCCAAATCCAAGTACACAAGCTCTTCTGTCTTAAATCCCCGTTGGAATGCTGTCACCGTGACCGGAAATCGAACCTGCGACCTCGTGCTCTGAAGTACAATGCCACAGCTACAGTGTCGCGGGTGCCTGATTAAATTACTGCGCTATACTTGCCCGTCCACAAGCCACGGTGGCAGCGTATGCCGACTGCATATAAAGTGACCCACTAGCTTTCATTGACATCTGCCTCTTATATCGATTTCCCAAGGTTGACCCGCGTTCGGAAGCTTCTTCAGGGCATCGCGAAGCGCAGTCAAGGAGAACAGCGTCACGCCGCCAACAGCGCCGCCTTCTCCAGGCACTGGCCGAGCCTGACAAATGGTGCTCGTGCGACGAGGCGCGAGGGAGCCCCAGAGACGCCTGCTGTTACGGCACGGCGTCGATATCCTTCTTGGATCCCGCTGGGTCGCATCGCTCCCGCGCAATCCCCGCGGCACTCTGAAGCCGCCAGAAGGCGCTAAAGCCGACGCCCATTGGTTGAAGGAGGACCTGCAGTACAGAATCGGGAACGGCTGTGACCAAGAAGCCACTAACACCAAAATCTAAAATTTGTGTCGCTGCAAGCAAGCCGTTCGTGCGACGAGAGTTCTGCAACCGTCAGACCAGAGCAGATACGCGACCAACATGACGTAAAAAAAAAATGGAAAACCAATAAAATAGGACGCTGCAGTGCACCACCAGATATTGCTCCTTCATGAAAGTACTTCTGAGTGACAAATGAAACGAACTCTGTAATAAAAAAAAGCCATCAACAGGTAGACGCACTTTGGATAAAAATGATAGAGAAAGAGAGACAAAGGACAATGCAAAAGACGACAGCCTTGCAGCTATACCTGCTAGTGCATAACATGCAACGCAAACAATAGTGTCGCCATGCCGTACACAAGGTGGTCCTCACTGCTCTACTTTCGTTGAAAACCCGAGATGCGCAGTGTTAACACGGAAGCCGCAAACACGATGATATGTTTCCCGAGTCCAGTAGCGGCCCGCTTCCAGCTCAACGCCAAGTGGTAAACAACAGCAAAATGCGTTTCTTTACGCCATCCCGGCAGATCTTATCCAATAAATGTGACTGCATTGGTCGGCCAGTTGCGCGAATCGTTCATCTCCTCTTTCGCTGAAGACTTTTGTCTTCTTCCCAAGTGATTCTTCATCTCGAACGCAGTTGTCGATGCGGGTACCGATCGGCCAACCCTCAGAGTGCTGTTAAAGCAATAACCTCGTCGTTCGGCGCCTGCTCCATCTGTCAATATGGCTCAAGGCAGTGTCGCATTGATTCTCCAAGGTGCTGCTGAACGCTCGCCTTTTCTGCCCAGACGCCCGTAAACAGTGACAGACGCGAAATGCCAAATTGCTCAGCCTCCCGAAGGAAAGATGCCGGGTTCTTTTTTTCACTTCATTTCTTCACCGTGATTTTGTGATGGCAGTCTTCTTTGCAGCATCTTTTACGCCCATTTTTCCACAGCTAGTAAACCTCAGCAGAAATAACGTTCCGGGCAAAAAACCCCCATTTGTTCATCTCGCGAATATTGTTTTGTGCGAAATTTGCTGCAGTCCGAATGCTTTTTTTTATATATAAGACCTCACTTTTTTGCAGATAAAGTGTAATACGGCCTCTTGTAGTATCGCTTTACTTATATTTTACCCAAATCGAAATTCACGAAATATACTCCGGTAGGCAACAATGACAAAAGTTGTTACATTAAGTTAACAAAATTGAAACAGCCACTTTGCGGGAATTCAAGTAAACGCGTAAGCGAATGCCCCGTGCTAACGGTTGCGAATGTGGGAATAGCGTTCGCACTGTCTTGTCAAGTTAGCACTATGCAAACTTGTTATGATTAGTACATACATACGTACGTACGTACGAGCGTGTGTATGTTCCAGATATACATTTACAAGTCTGAGGACAAGCGAGAGAAAATTGTAGAGGAACATGAAAAAACTCCAGATACAGCCTTCTGTTGCTCGATACGTGCTACATAAGTGTTTTTCCGAGCGTAAAAGAAGCCCGCGATTACACGCTCAGTGCCTCGAGTGGTCACTGGTGCGGTAATTTAGCGCGTATTTGCGGGCTTCTTTCACGGTCGAAAAAACACTTTTACGTAGCCCGTATTGAGCAACACAAGCTCTATCGGGAGTTTTTCATGCAGCTCTACAATTTTCTCATTGACACTTTTCATTAAATTATAATATTTGAGAAGTTGATTAATGAATTATGACTAGTTATCTATTTAGGCGGAATAAAATAGTAATGTGCGTATTTCCATACCATGGCAAACAACCTTACCTTGATGTTGTACAGTTACGTCGCATTTGCATATGTTTAATGTTTGGGTGAATTACGTGATACACCTTATTTACATGGTGACGCGCACAAAACAGACACTATAGGTACAAACAACATATTCTGCAGAACAACTCAATTATAGAATAATACACGAACTGAAGCTGAAGGAAATCCAATAACATCGCATGGCACGTTTTCAGTACAATATGAAGAGTACCCGAGTATTGCGCATCTATATTCACCTTTGGACTTGACACTGCAATTTTCTAGCGAACCAAGGTATTTCGGAAAAAAATTGTTAACGCTCTCCTTCTTCAAGTTTCCAGTTTCTTAGCAGGCAGACGAACGGGCTTAACGTTTACCAATCTGTGGGCACGCGACAGCTAGAAGGAGTGAGCAGGAACCAACGCACAAGATGGCGAGGCATGGCTGCAGTGGAAGTGAGAATAAAGCATAAACCCATGTGCAAACGAAAGCAGATAGGAGCAATTATTCATCCGCACGCAATTTATGGCCAGTGAAATGCGCTGTCAGATGCGATCTTCGCTTTTAGGAATAAGGATTAAACATTGACGCCCGTTTTCAGCAGCAGAATAACCTAACAAAACGATTGATGGCGCAATTTTATGGAGCGAAGCTCCAAGACGTACTAGGGAAACTTATTACGGCTGTCAAAATTTATTTCCAATAACTTTTTTAAGTCTTTCATTTGGCGGCGTACATTTAGCTTCGTTACCTGTCGCTAGCGACCGACATAACACAAAAATATTGAGAGTTTAGCACACATAGACACGCGATAATAGATGTTTCCTGTCGCCGCGTAAAGAAACGCAAACGCACTCAGTGTGCCAGTACGGCAAAAGTAAAGACATGCAGTGCTTTAGATAAATGTGGACACTGTATAACACCTCGATAACTATTTGTCTTCTTCGGTATTTGTTCTTCAACGAAGCCGAGAAAAATTATAAGCATTTATAAGAGCACGAGATGATTTATTGATTACCCATATGTGATCAAGATATCAACGTGCAGTCATAAGTAATTTTTTCGCAGCGTGGCAGTAGCGAAAAGATCACTTTATTCACGAATATGCAACTAAGCCTGGCAAAGGGTTAGAGAGACGATATACAGACGAGCATATATCATCTTTTTTTTGCATCGAGGATAAATAAATCAGCTGCGAAAAAGTAGTTTCTTTTTGCCCCCTAGAATTCCATGTTTCTCAAACCAATCAGCTGACTTACATTACACTGCGAGCCATTGAGCCACGTAATTTTTTTCAAGAAATGCAAAAGCGCTTCTTCGCTCCGAGGCATGCCGTTGTATTAAAGCAAGTCTAACGATCGTATGACGTAAAGATGTGAAATATAAGTTTATGGAAAACGAGTAAGAACATAAGAGAAAACACAACCAAAGCAAACATAATGAAATAGAAAAGATGTGTGACGTGAAGTAACAAATAACTCTGTCTCGCAATCCAATTTTGCATATTACTGTTTCATAGACACCACGCGGAAGTGAACGTCAGTCCCTCCATTCTGAAAACATGAAACTCTGCACTTTCGCGTCAACAAACTACAGTGTTACTGGAAGTAAACGTAAAATTAACACACGGTCAGGCGAACGTTTTTTTTTTTTTTATCTCTGAAAACCTCTTTCCGAGGCGCGTTGGTTTTATTGTTCGTTTCCTTTTACGAGTTTGGCAACTGGGAATAAATTGTAAAGAGAGCGGTACAGCTGAATGCAGGTATTAATTTTTTACTGTTCGTGTATTCTGATTCTCTCTATTTGCTTTCAAAATGCTTCTTTGACGAATGCATAAAAAAAATGAAGACAGGACTGCCAGATCTCCTCCGCATCTAACGTATGCTGTCTCAAGCTATGTAGTGAGAAATTGGATCAGGTTTTAAAACTACCGTCATGATTATTCATTTGTCAAAGTTATTGCCTGTCAAAACTTTTGGCTCATAATTGCGCCACCTGAATATAGTTTTCTTTTTAAGAAAACACGCATACAGCTGAGCTTGGGAGCAACAAAGAGAACCTTTGTTATTAGAACCCTCTTGCTCTCTACTGTAAGAGCTATGTATAAACAAACGTAAAAACTAAAAGAACTTAAAATGCCCTAGCAAAGGCTATATATCCTCATCGCCGTTGAGTGAGGCCATATTTCTTCCATTCCTCACCACAGACATGCTTGTAATTTTTCATGCGCTCGCATAATTTCAACTACACCAAAGCGTTTAATATGCGTACTCGCAAACGCGCGCACTTCTTACAGCACCCATTCTTCTGCAGGCAATTTCGTCGAGGCGCGCTCACCCGCCTTCTCACGTCGCCGCTCCCGCAATGCTAGTCTCTCCATAACCATAACCAGAACCAGAACCAGAACCAGAACCGGGACTTCGAAAAGAGCATTCCCGCCTCCACGAATGCAAAAATGCTCGTATATTTTGATCTAGAAGCACGCTAAAGGACCCCAGGTGGTTAAAAATTATTTCATAGGCCCCCACTACGGGCTTCCCTCACAACCAACTGTACAGTTCAGGAACGTTAAACCACACACTTTATAAAGTTCACCGTGACGCATTACTGCAGCAGCGTCAGCGCTGTTCTGTCCATAAATAACAACAGCACGCGCTGAACTTCCTTGGGTGCACGAGCCGTCTGTGCCCACCTCTTTTTTGTTTTCCCACTGGTTGCACAGTTGAAACGCTACTGATTGGAGCGCAGTGACTGGCGAAATCTTGCCCGTTTTCTTCCTTCTCTAGACGTTTATAAAATCCCGCAGTTTTGGATATGCCCGCGCCGGCTACGTTTCGTCATTTTAAATGAAAACGATGTTTCATAGCCGAGAACTTGTGTTTGTTAGTTACAGCAATTTCTTAGTGGCGACACCTCTGAAAGCGGATAGCATTTATGATAAGCAAAAGTTCCAAGTGTTGCAACGTTAAAAAAATTCAAAATAAAATTCTGGGGTTTTACGTGCCAAAAGCACGCTTTGGTTATGATTACTCCGGGTTAATTTTGAACACCTGCGATTTTTTTAACGTTCACCTAATGCACGGTACACGGGCGTTCTTGCATTTTATCCCCATCTAAATTCAGTCGCCGCGGGTTAGTAGCGCAATGCCATAGCAACTACGCCACCACAGCGGGTCAATGTGGCAATGCATTAGAGTGGATCGTTTATGCGCCGGTTCCTCCTTTTGAGCATCATTGTCCCTCGTCGTCGGCGGCGTCCTCGGCGTAACCGAGCGAGCGAGCACAACGAAGAATGAATGAGTGAATCTGAAGCGCAACGGGAGATGAAAGACGGTGATAGCGAAGAGAGCGCGAGGAGGAAAGGGAAGAGGGGTATGGCGAAAGCGTGAGAAGAAAAGCCTGGTGCCGCTCAAACGGACTCTGCTATACGACATGGCGCCAGATTAGCGCGTCGTCGTCTCTTGATCATTGACGCCACCGATAAGGCATGCGGCGAGCTCATCTACCGATACCATATATAAAAGATTGACTCGCCATCCCTGCCCTGCGAAAGTAGATGGCCAGCGAAGCTGTTAGAAAACCACTCAAATGCCTTTGATGGGGATACGAAATGTTTTATTGTTTTGCCTAGTCTTAGCACGACACTGTTATTGAGCATTATGATTTTGTACTCTTCGACGCTCATCGTATTCACGCTGATCTTCGGGAGTCTTAGATTTGCGTGGTCTACCCATAGCGTTCTTGCAATGAACGGAATGAGTGGCTAGCCAGGTCTTCCTTTCACATATGAAGTTTGTTGGCGTCACTCACTGATTCGTATGCTGCTGTTGCACCTTTCCCACCGAATCAGCTTATGCAACCGTAACCTTTACCGGGAAAACATGGGGGGAGAAGGAACGTGCCTCGCATTGTTTACAGGCGCCTTTTCATCCATCACGCAGTTTTGACCATTGTTTTGTGCTTTTCTTCATTGAAATTAATACTGAGCTGTGTGGTGTATGCTTGATTCCAAAGGAGATATGCACTTGTTTGTTCTTTTTCTTCTTTTTTTTGTGCTGATGGACCTAAAAAATCCCGACCGACTAGAGGCTAACAGCTTCGCTGTAAAATAAAGCGCTGCATGAGCGGAGGTCTGTCTGCGGCAGGTGCTGTGAATCGCGCCCACGCGTCTCCCACGCGCTGCCTCTCGTGATCTCCTGATTAGCGAGGCAGCCGCGCCGCACTTCGCTACGTTTGCAACGTGCCGCACGAGACAGATTGTTCACGCCAGCCACGCTACTCACAGAGTTCTCTTCCTAATATAAAACGTGTACTTATACAATCATAATAAAAAATATTGACGCGCGAGATGAAACTATGTGTAAAGCTGCGCTCGAATTTCGCATTAGGAAGTATCGTAATCGTCGGGGAATTTTTGCCAGCACAGTCAACGGAAGCTCTTGCGCTCCAGCGATGACCACTGTGCTCGACGTCGTCTTCGGTAGACAAACTCGAAGGCTTCTCTGCAATCAAGCAATGCAGTTTCTGGTCAATTGATCGTAACATCCTACGGAGAATTGGCAGTGAGTGCCCTACAACTGATCTTACTAAAGCGACATGAAGCTTCAACAGGCAATCCGTGAATATTTCTTATCCTGCTCCGTTCAGAGATCTCAGAATCTGGACACCAGCATTCAGTTCACATTCTATTGTGCTGTGGTAGGTTCTGTCAGCACTATTCCCATGGCTTGAAAATGGGTAAATAAATAAACGATGCAAATGTATTGAATTTACACATGGGCGCAATGAAAGTAGGTCCTAACATGGTGAATTCTAAATAGACTTAACTTCCCTTGGTTGTGCTTACCGTTCGAGACTCGACTGAACACATCGAGAAAGTGCATTCGACATTGTTGGCTCCTAAACTGAGAAATGTGAAAGAACGATTAAATTAAGACACGAATGACTTAGCCTTCGCACACTCAAGAGCTCCAGTACACAGGATTTGGTGAAGGAAAAATAACGCTGAACAGATGGTGCAGCTTCGTTGTGGCAAAAACAATACTATGCTTCAAAATCATGTCATGGAAGAAGACAGTGTTTATATGTGACTGCGTTCTTTCCGCAATTAACGCACTTATCTAGATGCTCCAGGCACAAATCTGAAACGTAAGCGTTCTGCAAGAACTCAGTCCACCACTTTAAACGTATATGCATTGCAGGCATACAAGCAGTGTGTGTGCTTGTCGTAAGTTCTCTAGTAGATGACGTCAGAGCAAGGATAAGCCACTTAGGGAACGTGAAAGTGCGTTATTTTAAGATGTTTGCTTACAACGAGTTTTTCGGGCTGTACAGCATAAACAGAGTATGCTGCAATATGTGCACGCAAAACGCCGCTAGCATTCGTCCCAAAGGAGCTCCGTCACAGTGCTATAAGTACGGTCTCGCGACTCTTCCTTTCAAGCTTGCGGCCGCAGCTGCAGGGTGGGCGCACACCACTGAAGCCCATTCCGGTGTTTAACCCGCAATTAAACTTGGAACTTCCTGTCGGTGTAACACAACTGAAAACGCAGTAAGCCTAGTAGGCAGACGCTCGGTTGCGAAGTGCATCTCATATTTCCCATAAGGGAACCTCTATAGCTGCAGCAGTTTTCGGCCTGCCGGGGCAGGTCCCACAGGAACGAGCTGGCGAGGCACTGCGAAAACCCAACTACGGAACAAACGCCCGTTCGCGAGAGAGGCATCGTAGACCCGATGAGCACACAAACATGCAGTACACACGAACACAGTGGGGCGCGAACGCCTAACGAGGCTTGTTACCCGCCTTCTTCCAGCTATCCCAGCACTCCTGGCGCGAGAGGTTTCTTCCATGACCCTGTGAAGCAGCACGCGTGCAGAGCAGTCCTCGCGCGTATCGCTTTCACTCAGTCTCCCTTTTCCCGTACAGTCTCGGGGATGAAAAGGGAGCCGCGAGATTTCCCGCCAACAAGCCAAGCTTCCCGTCGCTTTCCCCTTCGGCCACGATGGCAAGCGCTGCAGATGGCGTTGGCGCTCCGCTTCGGCGACGTTGCTGAAGCAAGCAAGCAGGCTGGCTGCTTCTGTAGAAGGAAGACGGGGGAAGTGATGGGGAGGAGCGCTGTTGGCTCATTCAGAAACATGTTCTGAGCGGTATGACAACTGTGAAATTGCTGCGCTAGGACTTACAGATGCTGCAAAAGTGTTAAGGATTTTCATATCTTAATAGAAATCGGCGGCTAGCTGAAAGCGGGCAAGCAGGCAATAAACCTTTATGATCACACAAGAACTTGTTGGGGCTACCGAAGAAGTGTCGCCGTCCATAGAAAGCAAGTACGTACAATGGATAAATCTAATAACTTGTCATGTGATCTGAATTGACGTATGTCAGAATATTAACTGGCACTGTAAAGCAACACGGTCAAAGCTATACCATCGCCCAGAGCGGCATCAGCACTCGCGAATGCTTGCGTACTGACTAGTGTGGCAAGTTGGGCAGGATAGTAAAGTTGCATGGGGATTGTAAAACAGTGCTCCAAAAGGACTAGGACATCACGTCTACACTTTTTTTTGTCATCGTGCTCAATGAGCCCCGGTAACTCACGGACGGGATCGCTGTGATTGATAACCAGCGCTTGTAAAAGAAGTACTGATAAGTTTAGTGAATACAGTTTTCGTTGTCCGCCACTTTTCACACGAACAAGTGGGCGCTGTGCCTAAATCTCTCATTTCAATATCTATTGCGCCCGCATCAATTCCTCTGGTCTGCGGCTCCGAAATGATCGAGAGGAGGTGTCCCGGAATACCCCTTTAGCGAAAAACCAGCCTCCATCCCTGCCACCAAGGCCATTTTGTTTGCTGTGCATTCTCCGAAGATACTAAGCGGATTTCCGGACCATCGTCCCGAAGCACTCTGTGACCATGACGTTATCACGCACGATTTAGCGAAACGCCTTTTAATGTATCACGGACGACTGGTCCTTCTATCGGCCTCTTTTCCAACCTGCGCTACAACCAGGAACTTGCAACCTGAGAGCTTAGCTATAGCGAGATCCAGGTCCGGGCGCGAGCTTAAGCGAAGATCTCTACGCCTTCCTAAACGAACACTATCGCATTTGAATCTAAAGGTGTTTGCTTGAAACCTCGCCAGGCTATAGCGATGCGGTGAATAGAAGGACCGATAAGCGCAGGCACGCGCACCCGTCAGTCGCTTGCGCAGAGATGAACATAAACACAACATGCACAAACTAAGGCGCCGGCCGCATGCCCGAGTCCGCACGTGCAACTGTATACGCGTGGCTAAGAAACGTAGCAAGGTTCCACGCTGGGAAGAGATGCTGCTAATCACGCGGCGAAGCATAAAATCACCCTTCCAGCGCCTGGAACAAGGACCTAATTGGAGGTTCATTATGTTGGAACCCGGACGTTCTCTTGTGTCCGTCACCCCATGTCTGCCCTCCAGCACTATATTACAGCTAGGTCTACGTTAGGTGGTTAAAAGAATGCTCGATAAACTAGCATCAATGTAAGACACGTCCGATACACGCGGCAACTTTAGAAACATTATTTTATTGTTTAAAACTTGACAACACCGAGGAGCTACCTCAAGGAGGGCCCTGTACAATCGGGACGGTGAATATTGTTCACCACCCGCGGGAAAGTGCCACCGCTGCGTCGCGTTATACGTAACCACTGATTAAGGCCTGGTGGACGCAGTCCCTAATTAAACTGTGTAATGATAACAGCATTTTTGTCTCTGTTAGTGTTCTGTGAAGTTCGTTCGTTCGTGGTTTGTTCGTTTGTTCGTTTTTTTCGCTTGTTTTGCTTGTTTGTTTGTTCATTCGCTTGTTTGCTCATTTGTTTGTTCGTTTCTTTGTTATTTCGCTCATTTTTTATATATGCACGTGAGTTTTATATGTTTACGTCATTTCGTGTCGGGGAGACTTCGCCGACAACATAGACGATACCATTGAAGAAGCAATGAAATTGCCAAGTGTTCACTATCGCTGTCATCGAACCGAACAGATTTTGACATCGAACTTGAGACGCTTCGTGCGATTAGACGGCGCACAGAACTACGATACAGACGCAAGAGATCAGTTTATGATTTCAGAGACGCACGACGCATTCAGAAGAAAATTCGGCGTCACGTCGACGAACCTGACTGTGAGCGATAGAAAATAGTCCGTGAATCACTGGATCCTCGCAAGCCGCTGTCACATATCTGCTCACTTACTTAGATTTGTATTCTTGCACAAACATGCTGGGTGATACGCCACCCAAGCCACCTAACGCTTAGTAATTATACGGCGTACATGGAAAAACATGTCCTCGAGGTCATGCTTTGACACATGATTGGCCGAAAATACTTTCTCTCGCAGCAGCACCGGCTTTCTGTTGAAAAGGAATGTCATAATCCATGCAAAAAAAGGAGCTCGTACGGGTTCCCGAGAAAAAAAACCAATGCAGTTGAAGAAAACTTATGCAGATAAAACTCACGTATTAGAATCTACGCGACGCGAAGCTTTTGCGAAGCCGTTAAAGAAATGCTGTATATTAGCGCATTTCATTTTTACGTTTTTGGCGCAAACTGACTCGCGCACGAGCGCTACGCAATGCGACAAATCTTATATCCTCTTCTATTTCTTCATTCCTTCCTATTTATGTTAAGTGTACTGGCCGATTCATGGCTGATCACCCATTCTGGATATTTGCTGTAGTATGGAAATTAAAATCATCATCAACACGGATCGATTATCTCAAGGAGCTACAGTTGGTGTCGGTACAATATGTACTGCCCGCAACTTGTCTAATACCCGCGTCGGGGGTATATGCGGTTGTATTGAAAGCATCATCCTCATAATGAACATGCAGACGCGCTTAATCGCCTATCCCACGTTGTAGATAAGTGCCATAGTATAGAAATCTATTCACCATAAACACACAGCGATTATCTCAAAGAATTAGTTTGGCATTGGCACGACATGTACCGCCGGTTTCTTGGCCAGTCTCCGTTCTGGATGTGTGTCGTAGCATGGAAATCATCATCATAATTAACACGTGGCAACCATCTCAAAGAGCTAGTTGGTGTTGGCTCAAGAGACGAATACATGCGGTTGTAGCCTAATAAAAAAATAAAATTAAAAAAAAAGCGGTTGTAGCCTAACAGTTAAAGTCTTCGGCTGCACCACTGAGAGACTGAGGTTCGACACCCGCCGGTGAACGCACGTGATCTTTTTTTTTTTTGTGAGGAGGAATCTACTCGGCAAGAACCCGATCAACCGACTCAGACTGAACCGCGAGATGGTAGGCAAAGAAAACTTCGCTTTAGAAAGCTTACTCTCTCTTATGCGTTTCTTGCTTTCATTGGCTATTTGCTTCATAATCACACAACGATTGTACAAGTCGCTGTATTTCTGAAAACTCATGGATAAGAGAATGAGCACCGCTGCAGCGGCACAAAAGTCCAAGATTCCGGATTCTGTACGTTTTCTCTAGCAGCTCCCATCCTCCTATTCCTGAAAATATGTCGCAACAACTACCCAGTGACCTTGTCTTTTTATATATATTTCTCAGCTTTCTACGCCTCTGCAGCGAAAAGGAGACACTACGCGAACGGCATACTTTCACCTCTGCCCTCGCGTGGCCAGCAAGAGGCGCAGCAAGAGGGGCAGCCAAAGGACTCCATCGCTCTCACATATCGGCGCTGCCCGATGTCGCCATTAGGACAGCGGACGCCCTCCGGTGTAAGCCGCCCCAGAATCAGCGCATCTGTCATCGCGCGGGTCCGCCATGCTTTATACATAGAAGGGAGGCAGGCTCGGCGGACGACGCGACGACTTGGGGCCGGAATCGACGGCAATAAGTGGACG